>NC_133382.1:10793761-10886529 GCF_049309525.1 Garra rufa | reverse complement strand
AAAGAAATGCATCAGACATTAGGAGTGGCCAAATCAACAGTTTGGTGAATTCTGAGAAGAAAAAGAACACACTGGTGAGCTCAGAAACATAAAAAGGCCTGGATGTTCACAAAAGACGAAAGTATGGGTGATCCTTTCCATGGTAATAAAACATTTTACAACATCCAGCCAAGTGAAGAACACTCTCCAGGAGGTAGGCTATCACTGTCAAATTCTACAATCAAGAGAAGACTTCACCAGAGCAAAATAGAGAGGGTTTACCACAAGGTGCAAACAAGGCCAGATTAGACTTTGTCAAAAAAACATTTAAAAAAGCCAGACCACTTCTGGAAAAACATTTTTTGGACTGCTGAAATTAAAATCAACGTGTACCAGAATGATGGGAATAAAAAAGTATGGAGAAGGCTTGGAACAGCTCATGATCCAAAGCCTACATCATCATCTGTGAAACATGTGGAGCAGTGTAATGGCATGAGCATGCATGGCTTCCAGTGGCACTGGGTTACCGGTGTTTAGTGATGATGTGACAGAAGACAGAAGCAGCCGGAAGAATTCTGAAGTGTATAGGGATATACTGTCTGCCCAGATTCAGTTAAATGGAGCAAAGTTGTTTGGGCGGCTCTTCATAGTACAAATGGACGATGACCTAAAACATACAGCCAAAGCAACCCAGGAGTTTTTAAAGGTAAAAAAGTGGAATATTCTGCAATGACCAAGTCAATCTTCTGATTTCAAATTGATTGAGCATGCATTTCACCTGCTGAAGACCAAACTAAAGGCAGAAAGACCCACAAACCAACAACAACTGAAGTCAGCTGCAGTAAAGGCCTGGCAAAGCACCACAAAGGAGGAAACCCAGTCTATGGTGATGTCCATGAGTTCCAGACTTAAGACAGTCATTGCCTGCAAAGGATTCTCAACAAAATATTAAAAATGACCATTTTATTTATGATTATATTTATTTGTCCAGTTACTTTTGAGCCCCTGAAAATGGGGGGTCTGTGTATAAAAATGGTTGTAATTCCTTAGCATTTTATGTTATATTTTTGTTCAACCCCTTGCATTAAAGCTTAAAGTCTGCACTTCAATTTAATCTTGATTGTACCATTTTAAAACTATTGTGGCATACAGAGCCGAAAATATGAACAGTGTGTCAGTGTCCAAATATATATGGACCTGACTGTATATATAAATATATATTTAAAAAAAAATTATAACTTGCAACATAGCCTACTAAAGGAACATTATGTTTGAGAGATAACATGTCAATTTAATTATGCGCTTCAACGGTGCTTTACCATGAGCAATGTGAACACAGACGCTGCATAGCCTTTCTTTATTGAAAAGATTAATAAACATTGTACAGACACCAGGGGGTGCTGCAGCACCCTCAGCACTACTTCCCGCGGTAATTGGCTAAGAGAAAACCCGAACTCATTAATATGCATGAAATAATTACCATAGCTATTCTTACTAGTAAAAATTCCATTTCATGATATCTTTAAAATAATTTTTACTAGTTAAAATATTATTCAAGATATCAGTAATTCTATTTTCACTAGTTGCAACTGCTTTTGTTGATATCAGTAATTACTTTGTTACTAGTGCAGACTTCTATTTTTGATATCAAGAATTATGGCAAGCCGTTTTGACTTTTATTACATCTCAGGATATGACTTCTTGATATCAACAATTCCGTTTTCACTAGTGAAAATGTTCATTCTTGATATCAGCAATTACATTTCCACTAGTAAAAATGCTAATTTTTGATATCAATAATATATTTTCACTAGTAACAATGTTAATTCTTGATATCAACAATTATATTTTCACTAGTTAAAATGGTAATTGTTGATATCAAGAATTGTATTTTCACTAGTGAAATGTCTCCATAGAGTGCCATTCAAAATCAATTGTTGATATCAAGAATTCAGTTTCCACTAGTGAAAATGTTCATTCTTGATATCAGCAATTAGATTTCCACTAGTGACAATTGCTATTTTTGATATCAACAATTAATTTTAATTTTAATTAAAGTCATATCCTGAGATGGAATAAAAGTCAAAACGGCTTGCCATACATGGCGCTTCAGCTGAGCGAGAAGCTGCCTCTTAATATCGAAATAACACAACAAAAAATGACAGTGGTAAGAAAACAGCAGTTAAGAAAGCATCTAATAATGAAGTGGATGTTTGCAGGAGCTCTGCAGTTCAGTACTCCAGTCACGTAACGTTTATTTGGTGCTTTATACAACAGATTGTCTTAAAGCTTGATCTAACTCTTATCTCATTATCGTAAGGCTATAAGGTATTTTGAGATTGTGTTGTAAATATAATATTTTATCCAAAAATAAAACCATATGACTTTCAAAAGCCATTGATAGGCAGAATGATTTCTCATGCTTTTTCATATAGATTATTGAATGAAAAATAAAAATGTCGGTCCTCATTAGCTTTTTACTGTGCCGAAAATACTGTATTGTATTGTAAAAAATAAAAACAAAAAAAAATTGTAATTACATAATCTAATTTTCAAAAGCAGAGGTGATTAAGTTATTTTATATATTTGTTAGAACAACTTTTTAACTAAGTGCAAAAACTGAATAATCAATCAGAGCCTACTGATTAATTAGTGAAATAATCAGAGGTTAGTCAATTAGGGGCAGCCGTGGCCTAATGGTGAGAGAGTTGAGTTGTAACCCAAAGGTTTCCGGTTCAATTCCCACATCGGCAGGAATTGAAGGTGGGGATTATGAATGAACAGCGCTCTTTCCACCTTCAATACCATGACTGAAGTGCCCTTGAGCAAGACACTGAAACCCCAGTTGCTCCCTGGGTGCTGGAGCAATGGCTGCCCACTGCTCCGGTGTGTGTTCACAGTGTGTGTTTGTTCACTTCTCACTGCTGTGTGTGTGTGTGCACTTGGATTGGTTAAATGCAGAGGGCCAATTTCGAGTATGGGTCACCATACGTGACAGTAAGTCAAGACTTTCAATTATTCCTTTTAATAATCGTTAGATTAGTTGATTATCAAAATAATCGCGTAATCAATCGCGTAATCAATAATCGATTATCTAAATATCCCGCAATATAGCAAAAAACAACACATCTGCTCTTATGTAATTAATTCTGTTTTTGTAATTGTTTCTTGATTTTGTAATTACAGACACGAAGGATGGAAAGAAACTCAAGGTTTTTGAAAAACAAACATGGAGAGCCTGAAAAAAAGCAAAGACACACATTGTAGGTTGTGGCAAGATTTGAGTGATTTATTTTGAGATTTGAAATTTATAGAGTGATTTTCAATCATTAATACCATTTGACTGCTCACTTATTTTAGAATTTCTACTCATAAAATTAATCACTAAATTCTTTTCAGTGTTTTCATGTTTTTAATAGTTTGTGTTGGTCCTGTTGGAGGTGACAATTGTGTACTGCAATGCTCTTCCTGTGGGCTTCTGAAGAAAGAAGAAAAGAATGAGGAGGATCTTACTGGAAGATTTGATAGAGACTGAGGTGAAGAGAAGGAGAATAGAGACTTTCACAGAACCTTTCAAATAGCATATTTTTCATAACTCTTATAGTGATCAACTATTATCATAGTAGCAAACAATTAGAATTAGAAATATTAGAAACCGTAGAAAAAAAATTTGGAAAAAAGGAAAAGACAAGAGAAACTAGTTAAAGCAGCACAAGAATTGGTGAGGATAAAAGCCTTGATCTAGATAGATAGAGAGGCAGACAGTCTGTAGCCTTACAATAGATGGCACCATTTACTTGCAAATGACTGTGATAATTTGTTCAGCCAAAAAGAGAATTTACTCTCCCCATGTTGATCCAAACCTGTATGGCTTTCTTTAAAATGAAAAGAACATATTAGTAGTTTCAGTTTTATCAAACGGTAAAAAAAATCCTATATGCTTCCTAAAAACAATATCAAGAGCTCTTAAGTTTAACAAAAGAAAAGCAAGAATTGTGATATGACCAAATGCCATTGATAATCTTTAAAATGCCACAATCAATTAATTAAATGTGAACGCTGCACCTGTCAAAGTCAAAATGTGACACTGTTGCTGTTACAGTCTTGCGGGTTCAAGAGAAAAGCAGTTTGCAAACTTCTGATAAATTATTACAGTTTTTACTTTGTTTATATTGTAATATGCTGTAGAATGTTAAAAAAGTGACTATTTAATTTGAATGGATAGAAAAGACATTTCAAAATAAGAGTCAGAGTGTTCCTTGTTTTTACTGTAATTACAAGCCGTTTTGGGTTATTACTGGTATTTTTGATTAACAGTAAACTGTACCTAATTCAAAGTAAACTATTGGTAGTGAGAAACGATAAACAGTATTATACTATAATATTTACTCATTTAAATTTTTTTTTTTAATTTCCATTTTTAAAAAAAATACTTACAGAACGACATGTGCATGTGCTCCTCAAGTGAAACCTGTGAAGTTTCTGTGTAGAGAGTTAACTTAAATATAAAATGGAAAAAAAACAGCATACTGTAAATGTAATAGTACACCTTACATATGCAAAGATAATGAACTCAATACAAACATTTGTGAACTTGAACAACGTTAAGTGCTGGTAAGAATCCGCTGTGAATTCTATGTGAACACGCACTTTACATAAATCAATCAGTCTAAAACTTATAAGAGTCTCTAAATGAAGAAGAATTCACCACACAGTAATTCAACTTAGGGAATTATTATCAATAGAAGGCTATAATTTCAAGAGCTCAGTTTTTTATTGTGGGATTTATATTGTGTCATGATGAGCTGCTCAAGACTGACACCTACAGTCTGTTTAACAAACATTTATAATTGTTGCATTTGTTAAAATCATTAAAACATTTTATATATATATTTTTTAAAGGTTGCATATTTAGTATATTTAATATACAAATTATATAATTAAAATATTTTAGTATGTATATACGATTTAAGTGGCTTTTTTTGGCATAGTATAACAAATATACAAGTAAATAAATGTAAAAATATATAATTGTGTACATAAATACAAATGTGTACACACACACACACACACAAAATCTACTCAATGCAAAAAGTAAAGTTTTTTTCACAGTTTCAAATAATTTTTTTCAGTACTTTTTATTTTTTTTTACATTTAGTAAGGTTTTGTTTGCAAAAAGTAATATTTTGTTACATATTTTGATTACTTTAAATGAGCTAATTCCATTGTGACAAGAACAAAAGCATATATAGATTTCAGCCCTTTCAAAATTTGAATAATGTGGATTAACTCAAAAATAAGAAAACAATTAATTGTTATTAAATATTTCAATTAATTGAAATCAAAACTTTACTGAGTTTATAATCATTATTCTATTATATATATATATATATATATATATGTATGTATGTACTGTATGTCTGTCCAACTTACCCGTGTACACAAGACTGTGATCTTCTTCCAGGAACATCAGGCCAATCTGCTGCTGTCCAGAATCAGGTGGTTTGTCTTCGTCTGGCATCTCAGCTGAGACCTGTCCACTATGGGTGACCCTAGCAGTACTTGTGAAGTACCAGTGGCATAGCTCTCAGCATCACTGATGCACACAAGCCCTCACAGCACGTCAAGCTGCAAACCATGTGAGGGACCCTAACCTACCCTAAACCAACTGTTTAAAACCAACCACAAATCAACCGACCACTCACAACTAACAACCACGCATAACGCATAACTAACCACCACGTAGCAATGCACTAAAATGCTCAGAAGAGGCCAGCGACGGCGCAGAACACCTTGGCAAAACCATGTCAACGCACAACAAACCACTGAAAACATCCTGAAAACCACACAGCAAAGTGCTAAAAAACCAGAACAACCCAGGAAACGCATATCAGTACATCGGCAATCACCAAAACCATCCAAACAACCTCACAGCAGTGTCTTAAGAAAGTACTCTACTCAAGTAAAACTTACTCTATAAATTATAAATGTACTTTGTAACTATATACAGTATTTACATACTTCAGGCTCCATGTGACACTGTGATGACTCAGTGTCTGGGCTTCTTTCTTCTGGGCTCCTCAGGCAGGGGCTCCTCACTGATGTCCACATGAATTCGAGGAGCAAAGCTTCTGTTGTTGGTGGAGAAGCTTTCAGTGATCAGGATGCGTTCATCAGGCTGCTCTGTCTCCACCAGTGAGGGGCGGTTGAGTGTCTCCCACAGACGCTGCTTGATCTCCAGTCCCAGCTCAAGGCTGTAGGGACGGCGTCGACCGCAGCTTGTCTTCATCAAGGGCTCAGCCACAGAGTGGTAAATGTCCTGGTAGCCCTGGATGCTGCAGCCGTGAATGGAGACAGACTCTTCCTGCTGACACAAAGGTGCCACTGAAGAGACTGAGGCCGCTGGACGGACCTCTGGAAGGACAGCAGCATTCTTGAGGTAGCACTCTTCCAAACCACAGCTGTAGGAGTGGTCTAACCTGATGACAGCCACCAGCTGTGAAAGCTCACATGGGCCTCGAATGGTAGAGATGCCCTCCACTACATATCCTCTCAGGTGTGCGGGAAGAGATCTGGTTCTTCTTGGGCGATGCTTCTCCATGCTAATGAATCAACAAAAACTTCACAAACCCAACAAATAAAGTGAAACTCACCAAATTGTAGAGTTGTGCAGAGTTTGTAGGAAGTGTGATCAGCAATCAAAGCTTCAGAAACAGTTGTGTTGATGTTCAAATATCAGCTCAAGCTGCTGTACTGACATAGAATGTAGAGATTCATTTGAACGTAAACAACACTTGATGTCATCAATAACTCCATTAGAGCAGCATGAGCTCTGTGTTACATGTACTATATGCTTCTCTATTATCATTATCACCCTCATTTACAGTTATATATATATTCCTCATCTGTGTATGTATATTGTAGTGTCTGTAAAGGCCAGAATCACTATTAGGAACTGCTCTGTTAGTGGTTCATGAGTGAATCTGTGTGTTAAATTAATCTTTTAAGTGAAAGAATAATTCTTGTACTGAATCATATCTTTAGTTCACTTTAATTCCTTTTGAAGTGCACAGCTGTTTTTAGGGCTGAAATAATTAGTCAACATCGACAACAAAAAGTTGTCGACAAATATTTTTGTTGTCAACTGGTTGTTTAATCTCATGGCCTAATGTAAGAGCCCGCAATAACATGTTTTGTCCAGTGTGGCTCTGTAGCACAAGACTGTAATTCAGCCCTTCTAGATGAAATCCAATTCATGGGTACCAAAGACGTCACTTCCGCTATGCTCGCCGCCATATTTGTGTCCGATATGACAACAGACACAGCACATCTAAATGAGATTTAATAATAAATTGAAATAAAAAAAATACTTTTTACTACTACTTCCCACACTGTGTATTTGACTTGATTGTATGTTTAGGACAAAAAGTGTAAATTATTGTGAACGTAGTCGCTCGATGAAGGCTTTAAGATCTTGAAGAATTCTCTGCCGGCTGGTCACTAACTTACTTCACAGCGAACGGGACTCTCGCTGACGGCACTAATTCCCTTACAGTCCATGCTTAGATTACGGCAAATTAGTTTTGGCGAATGCAAAAAAAAAAAAAAGTGATTATTGAGCATAAGCCCAACATCCAGCAAGCCAAGAAAACATAAAATATACCTGAGGCCCTCAGGCTGAGGGAAGACGTCTTTCACGTCTTGTGTATTCCTAAACCTGGATCTCATTATTGAAGCACAAATTCAAGCACCAAAAGCATGAGATTTCTTTATTTAAAATATTAATTTTTATTCATTCAAGCAATAACATTTTAGTTTAATTTAGTTTAGTTTATTGCACCATTTGTGCAGCCAGTCACAATTCAATACCATTTATTCGGGACGATGGTTTGTGTGTAACTTGTGTGCCATTTTTGTATGACAAAGAAAAGCACCTGCATGAATGACAGAGGTACGCTAAAGGCTATATGCATACCGATCCACTTCAAGCACTGCTGAGATCGAATAAAACTGTAGTTACTTTTTTTTTTTCTGATGACTGTTGTTACAGCTAACAGAACAACATATCCTGGGCATATTGTATACTTGTTGTGAACATTCTGGGAGTTTTGTTGATCTTCCTCTGGTAGATGTGGCTGCTGTGACCATAGACTGAAACAGGTAGCGCGGACACAAAAATGGCGGCGATAATGCACAGTGACATCACATGGTCCCTATGGATAGAAGATGAGCGCAAAAGAAGACATGGTGCTCCAGCTGAGCGAGAAGCTGCCTCTTAATATCGAAATAACACAACAAAAAATGACAGTGGTAAGAAAACAGCAGTTAAGAAAGCATCTAATAATGATGTGGATGTTTGCAGGAGCTCTGCAGTTCGGTACTCCAGTCACGTAACGTTTATTTGGTGCTTTATACAACAGATTGTCTTAAATCAAGCAGCTTTACTGTATTAAACATGAAAAAACTGTTTCAGTGTTGCATTCATTTAGAATTAGAACTTGATTTTTTGTTATAAAGCAGCTCTCCAGTGTGGAGCTAGCTAATGATTACAGTTTTATTAGTGAATGCAGAAAACCAAAAACATATTATTACATTAAATTGAGTTTGGCTTACACAGATTAAAGCTTGATCTAACTCTTATCTCATTATCGTAAGGCTATAAGGTATTTTAAGATCATGTTGTAAATATAATATTTTATCCAAAAATAAAACCATATGACTTGCAAAAGCCATTGTTAGGCAGAATGATTTGTGATGCTTTTTCATATAGATTATTGAATGAAAAATAAGAATGTCTGTCCTCATTACCTTTTTACTGTGCCAAAAATACTGTATTGTATTCTAAAAAACAAAAACAAAACAAAAAAATTTAATTAATTAATCTAATTTTCAAAAGCAGAGGTGATTACGTTATTTTATATATTTGTTAGAACAACATTTTAACTAAGTGCAAAAACTGAATAATCAATCAGAGCCTACTGATTAATTAGTGAAATAATCAGTGATTAGTCAATTAGGGGCAGCCGTGGCCTAATAGTGAGAGAGTTGTGCTTGTAACCCGAAAGTTTCCGGTTCAATTCCCACATCGGCAGGAATTGAAGGTGAGATTATGAATGAACAGCGCTCTTTCCACCTTCAATACCATGACTGAAGTGTCCTTGAGCAAGGCACTGAAACCCCAGTTGCTCCCTGGGTGCTGGAGCAATGGCTGTCCACTGCTCCGGTGTGTGTTCACAGTGTGTGTTTGTTCACTTCTCACTGCTGTGTGTGTGCACTTGGATTGGTTAAATGCAGAGGGCCAATTTCGAGTATGGGTCACCATACTTGACAGTACGTCACGACTTTCAATTATTCCTTTTAATAATCGTTAGATTAGTTTATTATCAAAATAATCGTTTGTTGGAGCCCTAACTGCTTTAATGGATTTTTTGCCTTCTGTCTTTTTTCCAGCTTGCTAAATATCCCGTAATATAGCAAAAACAACACATCTGCTCATATGTAATTAATTCTGTTTTTGTAATTGTTTCTTGATTTTGTAATTACAGACACGAAGGATGGAAAGAAACTCAAGGTTTTTGAAAAACAAACATGGAGAGCCTGAAAAAAAGCAAAGACACACATTGTAGGTTGTGGCAAGATTTATTTGAGTGATTTATTTTGAGATTTGAAATTTGTAGAGTGATTTTCAATCATTAATACCATTTGACTGCTCACTTATTTTAGAATTTCTACTCATAAAATAAATCACTAAATTCTTTTCAGTGTTTTCATGTTGTTTTCATGTTTTTAATAGTTTGTGTTGGTCCTGTTGGAGGTGACAGTTGTGTACTGCAATGCTCTTCCTGTGGGCTTCTGAAGAAAGAAGAAAAGAATGAGGAGGATCTCACTGGAAGATTTGATAGAGACTGAGGTGAGGAGAAGGAGAATAGAGACTTTAACAGAACCTTTCAAATAGCATATTTTTCAAAACTCTTATAGTGATCAACTATTATCATTGTAGCAAACAATTAGAATTAGAAATATTAGAAACAGTAGAAAAAAAAAATTGGAAAAAAGGAAAAGGCAGGAGAAACTAAAGCAACACAAGACTTGGTGAGAATAAAAGCCTTGATCGATAGATATAGAGAGGCAGACAGTCTGTAGCCCTTACAATAGATGGCACCATTTACTTACAAATGACTGTGATAATTTGTTCAGCCAAAAAGAGAATTTACTCTCCCCATGTTGATCCAAACCTGTATGGCTTTCTTTAAAATGAAAAGAACATATTAGTAGGTAAGCTGTATCATGAATTCAGTTTTATCAAACGGTAAAAACAATCCTATATGCTTCCTAAAAACAATATCAAGAGCTCTTAAATTTAACAAAAGAAAAACAAGAATTGTGATATGGCCAAATACCATTGATAATCTTTAAAATGCCACAATCAATGAATTAAATGTGAACGCTGCACCTGTCAAAGTCAAAATGTGACGCTGTTGCTGTTACAGTCTTGCGGGTTCAAGAGAAAAGCAGTTTGCAAACTTCTGATAAATTATTACAGTTTTTACTTTGTTTATATTGTAATATGCTGTAGAATGTTAAAAAAGTGACTATTTAATTTGAATGGATAGAAAAGACATTTCAAAATAAGAGTCAGAGTGTTCCTTGTTTTTACTGTAATTACAAGCCGTTTTGGGTTATTACTGGTATTTTTGATTAACAGTAAACTGTACCTAATTCAAAGTAAACTATTGGTAGTCAGAAACAATAAACAATATTATACTATAATATTTACTCATTTAAATTTTTTTTTAAATTTCCATTTTTAAAAAAAATACTTACAAAACGAAATGTGCATGTGCTCCTCAAGTGAAACCTGTGAAGTTTAACCTAGAGAGTTAACTTAAATATAAAATGGAAAAAAACAGCATACTGTAAATGTAATAGTACACCTTACATATGCAAAGATAATGAACTGAATATAAACATATGTGAACTTGAACAACGTTAAGTGCTGGTAAGAATCCGCTGTGAATTCTATGTGAACACGCACTTTACATAATTCAATCAGTCTAAAACTTATAAGAGTCTCTAAATGAAGAAGAATTCACCACACAGTAATTCAACTTACGGAATTATTATCAATAGAAGGCTATAATTTCAAGAGCTCAGTTTTTTATTGTGGGATTTATATTGTGTCATGATGGGCTGCTTAAGACTGACACCTACAGTCTGTTTAACAAACGTTTATAATTGTTGCAATTGTTAAAATCATTAAAACATTTTATATGTTGTTTTTTTTTTTTAAAAAGGTTGTATATTTTTTATATTTAATTAATATAAAAAATATATAATTAAAATATTTTAGTATGTATATACGATTTAAGTGGCTTTATTGGCATAGTAAAACAAATAAATATTTGTAAATAAATGTACAAATATATAATTGTGTACGTAAATATATAAACGTGTACACACACACACACACACACACACACACACACACACACAAAGTCTACTCAATGTAAAAAGTACAGTTAATAAGCTTTTTCACAGTTTCAAAGTATTTTTAAAGTACTTTTATTTTTTATTTTACATTTAGTAAGGTTTTGTTTGCAAAAAGTAATATTTTGTAACATATTTTGATTACTTTAATTCCATTTTGACAAGAACAAAAGCATATATAGATTTCAGCCCTTTCAAAATTTGAATAATGATGATTAACTCAAAAATAAGAAAACAATTAATTGTTATTAAATATTTCAATTAATTGAAATCATAACTTTACTGAGTTAATAATCATTATTCTATTATATATATATCTTGTGATCTTCTTCCAGGAGCATCAGGCTAATCTGCTGCTGTCCAGAATCAGGTGGTTTGTCTTTGTCTGGCATCTCAGCTGAGACCTGTCCACTATGGGTGACCCTAGCAGTACTTGTGAAGTACCAGTGGCGTAGCTCTCAGCATCACTGATGCACACAAGCCCTCACAGCACGTCAAGCTGCAAACCATGTGAGGGACCCTAACCTACCCTAAACCAACTGTTTAAAACCAACCACAAATCAACCGACCACTCACAACTAACAACCACGCATAACGCATAACTAACCACCACGTAGCAATGCACGAAAAACGCTCGGAAGAGGCCAGCGACGGCGCAGAACACCTTGGCAAAACCATGTCAACGCACAACAAACTACTGAAAACATCCTGACAACCACGCAGTAAAGTGCTAAAAAACCAGAACAACCCAGGAACCGCATATCAGTACATCGGCAATCACCAAAACCATCCAAACAACCTCACAGCAGTGTCTTAAGAAAGTACTCTACTCAAGTAAAACTTACTCTATAAATTATAAATGTACTCTGTAACTATATACAGTATATACAGTATTTACATACTTCAGGCTCCACGTGACACTGTGATGACTCAGTGTCTGGGCTTCTTTCTTCTGGGCTCCTCAGGCAGGGGCTCCTCACTGATGTCCACATGAATTCGAGGAGCAAAGCTTCTGTTGTTGGTGGAGAAGCTTTCAGTGATCAGGATGCGTCCATCAGGCTGCTCTGTCTCCACCAGTGAGGGGCGGTTGAGTGTCTCCCACAGACGCTGCTTGATCTCCAGTCCCAGCTCAAGGCTGTAGGGACGGCGTCGACCGCAGCTTGTCTTCATCAAGGGCTCAGCCACAGAGTGGTAAATGTCCTGGTAGCCCTGGATGCTGCAGCCGTGAATGGAGACAGACTCTTCCTGCTGACACAAAGGTGCCACTGAAGAGACTGAGGCCGCTGGACGGACCTCTGGAAGGACAGCAGCATTCTTGAGGTAGCACTCTTCCAAACCACAGCTGTAGGAGTGGTCTAACCTGATGACAGCCACCAGCTGTGAAAGCTCACATGGGCCTCGAATGGTAGAGATGCCCTCCACTACATATCCTCTCAGGTGTGCGGGAAGAGACCTGGTTCTTCTTGGGCGATGCTTCTCCATGCTAATGAATCAACAAAAACTTCACAAACCCAACAAATAAAGTGAAACTCACCAAATTGTAGAGTTGTGCAGAGTTTGTAGGAAGTGTGATCAGCAATCAAAGCTTCAGAAACAGTTGTGTTGATGTTCAAATATCAGCTCAAGCTGCTGTACTGACATAGAATGTAGAGATTCATTTGAACGTAAACAACACTTGATGTCATCAATAACTCCATTAGAGCAGCATGAGCTCTGTGTTACATGTACTATATGCTTCTCTATTATCATTATCATCCTCATTTACAGTTATATATATATTCCTCATCTGTGTGTGTATATTGTAGTGTCTGTTAAGGCCAGAACCACTATTAGGAACTGCTCTGTTAGTGGTTCATGAGTGAATATCTGTGTTAAATTAATCTTTTAAGTGAAAGAATCATTCTTGTACTGAATCATATCTTTAGTTCACTTTAATTCCTTTTGAAGTGCACAACTGTTTTTAGGGCTGAAATAATTAGTCAACATCGACAACAAAAAGTTGTCGACAAATATTTTTGTTGTCAACTGGTTGTTTAATCTCATGGCCTAATGTAACAGCCCGCAATAACATGGTTTGTCCAGTGTGGCGCTGTAGCACAAGACTGTAATTCAGCCCTCCTGGATGAAATCCAATCAGTGTTGCCAGATTGAAAATGTCCAAGTATAGTACCAGAAGCTCAAAATTAGAAAATTATCGTATTTGAGTCAAACGTTCAAAATAAAGATATTTATCTAGATGTTACAGCAATTTATCCTTTACAGCACTCATTTTCTATACTGTCAGAGTCGTGTCTGTGTATTGTCCTGTTCTGTCATGTTTTTCCCCCCATGTTTCTAGCTTATATGGTTTAGTCCTTGTCTCCCCCTTTTGGTTATGTTTAGTTAGTTCAGTCTTGCCCATATTTGTATTTCCCCCTTGTTATCTTGTTAGTGACCACGCCCCCGTTTCAGTGTATTTAAGAGTCTGTGTGTGCACTCCCCATTTGTCCGTCAATGATTCTGTTACCTCTGTTTGCTTGTGTTCATGTGCTCATCTTATGCTCCCGGTTTTTGTTTATTTGTATTAGTTTCAGTGTTTTGTTTTAATAAATCTTATTCGTTCATCTACTCCGGTTCTCCTCATCATTCTCCACTCCTCAACCCCGCCTGGATCGTGACATATACCTTATTGCAATGCTAAACTAATTATCTTACCCGAGTCAAACGTTCAAAATACAGCTTTTAATCTAGATGTTAAAGCGATTTTTTTTTTTTCTTTTCAGCACTCATTTTCTATACTTTATTGTGAAACTAACAACCTCAGTTTTGAAACAACTGACCTAAGTGCAACAGGAACGTTAACTTGTGCTCGTGAGAGAGAGCCATTCTCCACGATGATATTGGTTGAGAAGACGTAAGGTACGGTTAAGGTAGACGTAGGATCCACACAGCTAGATCTTTGAGAATAGAAGCTCTATGATTACAACGACCATGGTGCCACAAAATTCTGAAATTTTTGTACATTGTGATATTATTGATCAAAGTTACGGTACAAATACGATAATTATTGTACGTCTGGCAACACTGAATCCAATTCATGGGTACCAAAGACATCACTTCCGCTATGCTCGCCGCCATATTTGTGTCCGATATGACAACAGACACAGCACATCTAAATGAGATTTAATAATAAATTGAAATAAAAAATTACTTTTTACCACTACTTCCCACACTGTGTATTTGACTTGATTGTATGTTTAGGACAAAAAGTGTAAATTATTGTGAACGTAGTCGCTCGATGAAGGCTTAAAGGAGAAGTCCGGTGTGATATTGACCTAAAGTGTGTTGAATCATGATACAGAGTGTGAACTTACCCTTCATAGCTCATCTCGGCTTGTGTACTGCAGTCCGAAATCTGGCGTTAGTTAGCCGATGCTAACAACAGGTTGTCAATGAGGATGAATAGGGCATCGGACTAGCCATGTAAATAAATCACTGTTTTACACCATTTACGAGGCACAAAGTAGCGCCACACTTCATTGGTAGACTTCCAAGGGCCCTGACATTTAAAACGAGACATTGAGAACTTTGAAAAAGCACTGGTAGCTTATTTAAAAGAAGATTTATACAGACATTCCACTTAGTAAAATTACCGCCAGCCGCCATCTTGAATTTAGTCACGATAAATCGAGTGTCGAGCAGGAATTATGATTAATTTGAATGCAATGTTATATTGTCCTAAAGTCTATTTTTCCACCGTGTAACACTTGCATAAACACCGCACTGCATGTGATATCAGAGCTCGGAACTGGGAGTACATAGATCTAGTACAAGTTCACAGATGGGAAGCCACGGGTTTGACTGCCGCTCCAGTGCACTTTCACCGGTACAAGGTTGGAAAAACAGGGGTAACGGGTTGCCTGGAACTAGTGATGGGTCGTTCTTGAACGATTCGTCCTATTCATCCTCATTGAACGAATCTTTATGTGACTCGAGAAGAACGAGTCGTCTCGGGGAGTGATTCGTTCAGTCGCGCATGCGCAATTGCGCAACTATGAACGAAGGACTCAAACCCGAAGACTCGAGAGATGAACTAATCAATTCTGTTTCCGGCTCAGGCAGCATAGAATAAGCGTATGGGGCTGTCACGTGATGAACGAACGACTCGGACCCGAAGACTCGAGAGATGAACTAATCAATTCTGTTTCCGGCTCAGGCAGCATAGGTTAAGCGTATGGGGCTGTCACGTGATGAACGAACGACTCGGACCCGAAGACTCAAGAGATGAACTAATCAATTCTCTTTCAGGCTCAGACTGCGTTAGTTAAGCTTATATGGGTTTGTCACGTAATGAACGAACGACTCGAACCTGGACAGATAGAAGTGAGGGAGCTATAATCATGAAGACCCAGGTAAACAATGCATAAATCTTTTGTTTCTAATAGCTTATAGTTTTGTCTTGTTTGTAGTGTGATCAACGTTATATAAACGTGTATGAGCATTACATGTGTTATGGAAGTAAAACATAGCTTTTTAATTATATTTTGGTAAAATGAACGAAATGAACGAAATGACTCGAAAAAAGATTCGTTCATTTTGCTGAACGAGACTCAAAGATCCGAGTCGGTAAAATGATCCGAACTTCCCTTAACTGAAGGCTGTAAAACAATGTTTGTGTATGTACGTATATGTATAAGTACACATACTTGTGTATATTTTATATGTGTTATCTATATCTACAGTGTGTGTATATATATTAGTAGTCAACATTCGAAGTGGATCAAAAAAGTTTAAGTTGTCCTAAGACATGATTTTGTTTTATGACAACTTTGATGAAAGCTTTCGATCCACTTCAAATGTTAACTAGTGTATATATAAATAATTTACATTTTATGTATGTACATGTGTATATACATAATATATACATATAAATACACACAATACATGAACATATTTACACAGAAAAGTTTATATTGGATGCCATTCCTTGAGAACAACTGATTTGACAGCATTCATTTCTTACTTTATGGTTTTGTTAACTCGGACACTTGGGATCCAAGGTGATTTGTCCAAGCTGGAAAGTTGAAAACGCGAACATGTGACAGTCTGCGTACATGCTGGTCGTGAGTGCGATTGCGGCAATTAACAACACAACAAGAGTTCACCAAAAATTATTATTTGTGCGGAATAAAGTAGGCTAAAACTTCACGATCACAATCCAACTCAGTGTCCAGCTCCGTTACCTAATTTCCCAACATGCATTGCGTTGCTGACGTCACGTTCCCAGACTCTATTACACCATTTGTGCAGCCAGTCACAATTCACAATGGTACCATTTATTCGGGACGATGGTTTGTGTGTAACTTGTGTGCCATTTTTGTATGACAAAGAATTTTGTTGTACATAAATTGTTTTAGCAAAACAAATATGAACCTTTTTACATGAATATACTTTACTGGAGGCGCTCGAATGCTTTCTTGTTTACTAAATCTTTGGACTTACGAGTTGATCGGTTCAAAATGATGTACCGTATTTTCCGCACTATAAGGCGCACCTAAGAGCCTTAAATTTTCTCAAAAATCGGTCATGCGCCTAATAATCCGGTGCGCCTTATGTGTGCACTGAGTTCCAAAATCTGTAAAAATGTTGTGCAACTTTGGTAAGCGCTCCACTTGACTGACTGTGTTTTTGTTTTTATTAGCTAAAATTCAAATTTTACAGTAGCCAGGGGGTAAACAAAAGGGAAAAGGGATACAAAATGATAAATAAACTGAAAAAGAAAAGTAAATAAAGCAAATAAATACATTCAAAATAATTATAAAAAAAACATGAAAATGTTTACATACATTAATACACTTGACAGCTTTCTTGTTCAACAGATTGTAAATAGATTTTAGGTATTGCTTTACTTCTGATTTCAGAATGAGAAACAATGGTTTATAGTTGCCAAACTTGCATTTATGTATACTGAACTTAGCCAACAACAGTAACAGATTAATCAAATAAAATTCCTTATGAAATGACCAGGGTCCCATTTCAGAAAGGAGGTTAAGTGAAAACTCTGAGTATGTCAACCCTGAAATAAGGGAAACTCTGGGTTTTCCGTTTCAGAAAGGGAGGTTTAACAAACCTGAGAAAGCAGGGTAAGTCAAGCCTGTTGACTCTGAAAGAGAGGTAACTTATACTCAGAGTCAGTTACCTTGGTAACTTACTCTGTGAATCAAACCTGGTCAGGAGCAGGTTTTCTTCGGTAAACCCAGAGTTTCTTTCGGTCTCCTCCCCCTTTTTAAAGTGTAAGTGATGTTTAAATACATCATTCATTCATTTATGCTTCAAAAATGCTTTTCTTAGTGAGTGTTTTGGAATTTAAATTTAGTGCATTTTACTTAAAACAAGAAAAATAATCTTAATGCAAATGGAAACAAGATTATTTTTCTTACCCAATTGGCAGATAATATGCAAAATAAGAAAAATACACTAAAGATTAAATAAACACCTTTTAAAAAAATAAAATTATTGAAATAAAGTGCAAAAACAGTAATTTTACAGAGATTTTCATTAAAGGTTTTACAGAAAGAAAAAAAAAACATTATTTTACAGATTTTTTCCTTGTTTCAATTAGGATATATTACTTTAATTTTATGGTTTTTGTTTGGCAGCCATAGCTGCCAGTCGTTTAACCGTTTTCTTTTTTTTTTTTTACAGTGTAAAACCCTTATTTGACAGATTTTACCTAGATTATTACAATGAAAGCACTAAATGTTCTACAGAGAAACACTGTTAATTTACAAATCATTACAATAAAAAAAAACCTTCAATAAAATGTCAAAGCATGCTCAAGGTGAAAAATAAACAGTTTTATTTAAAAGACAAAATACAAAGTCTGCACAAATGCCATATTAAATTTACATTTTACATTTAAGCTCTTTTTTTTAAGAAATACAGCACAATTACATTTAAAATACTGTGATGATGAAGAACATGGAACAGTTTGATCAAAATGTTTAATTAAGTATATAAGACAACTTCACGTCCAGAGAAAATATTTCCTGATAATTCACTCACCCCCATGTAATCCAAGATGTTCATGTCTTTCTTTCTTCAAGTCAAAAACAAATTAAAGTTTTTGAGGAAAACATTCCAGGATTTTTCTCCATATAGTGGACTTCAATGAGAGCCAATGGGTTGAAGGTTCAAATTTCAGTTTCAATACAGCTTTCAAAGGGCTTTACAAGTTTCCAGTAACCCCTATTCCTTGGCTGGGATCATGTAGAGTCCTTTGAAGCTGCATTGAAACTGAAATTTGGCCTGTTAGCTCCCATCGAAATATGGAGAAAAATCCTGGAATTCCTCAAAAACCTTTTTGACAGAAAAAAGAAAGACATTTTTCTTAGAAATGTATCTTGATTTAAGAATCTTTAGATTTTTTTAAATTGGAACAACAAGACAATAATACTAAGTAAGAAAAGCATTTTTTAGGTGCATGTCAAAGTGCCAAAAAATAAATAAATAAATAAATTATATATATATATATACATACATATATAACCACCACCACAGCCATCTTTTTTTTCCTAAATGCACAAATGCAACTTTTATTATTTTTCATGTTGGATTTTAATATTCTTCCAGTACTTCCATCTCCTCTTCATCTGAGCCTTCTTGCTGTTGGTTGAGTAGGCGTCAAATGTTCATTTCATTAATCTAATTAAGAAATGCAACTGTTTGGATTAGAGAACATTTAATTATGTGAAAAGAGCATTAGACTATGTGGAAAAAGCTGCTGCAAATTGAAATAGACACAGAATTATATTTTAATTTCAAATATTAGTAAAGTCATGTAGCCTACACCCATCAACCCTTTATGCTTAAAGCTTTACCTGGTTGAATTATGTTTTTATACTTCATGTTTAGCTGTTTCATTCTTCTTATTTTTTTATTTTATTTTATTTTATTTTTTTGCCTGTGAGATACCATGAAAATGAATAGTTCATTAACTTATTGTTCTGTCAGTTTTTACCTTTGATATTCTAATTATTAATAATTAAATTATTATATTCTTAATAATTATTAAGAATTAAAGTTAAGCATTGGCTCGAAGTATGCAGAGGTCTTTTTGGCGGGAGCTGTTGCCATGGTGAATCATAATTTCGGAGCTCTATTGATCAGGGCTTTTCATAGTCATGGTGCAAGCACTAAACTCAGAGTAAACCTACTCAGAGTGGATTAAACTAACTTAGTTCAGCTGTTCTGAAACCAAAAACTCAGAGTTTCCCATCTCAGGGTAAATCAATTCAGAGTTCAAGTTTAAACTCAGAGTTGGTTGAACCTCCTTATTGAAACAGGCCCCTGTCGTAAGTGAAAAAACCAAACAAAATATTTTCAAAACAAAGTTGAAAGCTGGGCATGATATAATCTCTTACAAATGTGCAGAAATCTGACCAAAAATTGGTTGAGTAAGGACAACTCCAAAATAAATGAAAAAATGTTTCTGTATGTTGACCACAAAATGTACATAGTGTATCAATATCACAGTTAAATCGGTTTACAAGGAAATAGTTAGTGGGGTAATATTTATAAATTAGTTTGAAAGAAATTTCCTTTACTTTATTTGTGATTAAATATTTAAGAGGTAGTTTCCAGATTTTATACCATATCAAACCATCAACACAGCTATTCCAGAAAGTTACAATAGGAGGTTTAGAGACAACAACCCTTTGAAAAAGGGCCCGAACCTGTCGATTATTGTCTTTAACAGAGAAAGAAGAGAAACAAACTCGACCAACAGCAGTGTTAACGGGATCTAAGGATTGCAGAGAAGCTTGTGGGCATGTATTTTTACAAAGCATTTTTAACCCAGAGGGGACAGCATCCATAACTACAGCATATTCTTTATATGAGTGATTGGGATTTTAAATTTAGACAAAAATTCAGAATAGGTTAACAGAAGACCTTCTTGATTGAAAAGTTGGCTCACCAAAACTATATCATTAGAAAAACAATTTTCAAAAAACAGTGTTTTAGATTTATATAGAATATGTTTGTTATTCCATATAAAACATCTATTAGGTGAGAAGTTATGTTTATAGATTAAGTTCCAGGAGAGAAGCATTTGTTTGTGAAAATTGGATTACTTTAACGGAAGTTTAGGAATGCTGTAGTTACAAAGCAAAAGAAAATGAAGACCTCCAACCTGTGAAAAAATATAGTGAGGAATAATGTTCCATATACTAGTTGTTTTTTTTAAATAATTGTTTGATCCAGGTAACTTTAAAAGTGTAATTAAGAGTGACTGTGTCAGACCACTTCCCGCTGACACAGGGACGTAATACGTACAGTACGTACGCTGGCAGCGATAAACCAATCAGAGAACATTACGTAATACGTATAGTACGTACGCTTAAAATTTGTTTTAGGCTGACTTGACAATGATGAGCGAGAACCCGGCATGTTTGATGGCGAAATTGCCCAGCTGTTGAATTCAGACACAGAAGATGAGGACTTTGATGGATTTGTGGGAGAAGATTGATTAAAAATAAGGTGAGTGTATTGTTAAATAGTAGAATAAAGTTCAACTAAACTCACTGTTTTGCTTCCGTTACCTTTTTTGTAGACCGTATGTTTTAGCATGCGCCTTATAATAAGGTGCGCCTTATGTATGGGTTAAGTACAGAAATAGACCCCGTAATTGAGACTGCGCCTTATAATCCGGTGCGCTTTATGGTGCAGAAAATACGGTAATCACAAAAAAAAATGCTTCTTTTCATTTTTAGGCATTATTTTCGTTATAATGTACTGAATCACAATCTTAGTAAATAATAAATTATTATTCCACTACTCTTATTGTGCCGGGAAAAAAACACCCTTACTGTGAAAAGCACCTGCGTGAATAACAGAGGTAAACTTACGCTAAAGTCTATATGCATACCGACCCACTTCAAGCACGGCTGAGATCGAATAAAACTGTAGTTTTTTTTTTCTTTTTCCGATGACTGTTGTTACAGCTGACAGAACAGCATATCCTGGACATATTGTATACTTGTTGTGAACATTCTGGGAGTTTTGTTGATCTTCCTCGTCGTAGTTGTGGCTGATGTGACCATAGACTGAAACAGGTAGCGCGGACACAAAAATGGCGGCGATAACCCCACGACGTAAAATGGGCGTTTTTCAAAAAAAAAAAAAAAAAAAATTATTTAGAGAGGTCACCGATCATGCGCAGTAAATCATTTTTTTTTTGTGCGGGCATTTCAAAACCTAGGATCAGCACTGATGGATAATGAAGGACAACACAGTCATACAGGTTATTTTTATGCTTTAAAATCTTACATTTAAACGATTTTCAAAAACAAATAAACAGACATTATAGAAATGTAAAACGTGTAGCCTCTATTTACGAAAATTAATCATGGTTTACAACGGTATCGTGGACAGGTATTTCAAGACACTATATATGAATATAAATATGAAGGGCACGAAACCCCTTGCGATCTTGGACAGGTATTTCATGATACTGTATATGAATATAAATATGAAGTGCACAAAACCCCTGCAATCGTGGAGGTATCTGAAGCAAATGGCTTTTCCCAAACTGCGCATGTTTGGTGACTTATGCAAATTCTCAAATATTTGCAGATTACTGTTCTGAAACCCCTGGAAAAAAGAGCATCCCGACGTCACATGGTCCCTATGGATAGAAGATGAGCGCAAAAGAAGACATGGCGCTTCAGCTTAGCGAGAAGCTGCCTCTTAATATCGAAATAACACAACAAAAAATGACAGTGGTAAGAAAACAGCAGTTAAGAAAGCATCTAATAATGATGTGGATGTTTGCAGGAGCTCTGCAGTTCGGTACTCCAGTCACGTAATGTTTATTTGGTGCTTTATACAACAGATTGTCTTAAATCAAGCAGCTTTACTGTATTAAACATGACAAAACTCTTTCAGTGTTGCTTTCAGTTAGAATTAGAACTTGATTTTTTGTTATAAAGCAGCTCTCCAGTGTGGAGCTAGCTAATGATTACAGTTTTATTAGTGAATGCAGAAAACCAAAAACATATTATTACATTAAATTGAGTTTGGCTTACACAGATTAAAGCTTGATCTAACTCTTATCTCATTATCGTAAGGCTATAAGGTATTTTGAGATCATGTTGTAAATATAATATTTTATCCAAAAATAAAACCATATGACTTGCAAAAGCCATTGATAGGCAGAATGATTTCTCATGCTTTTTCATATAGATTATTGAATGAAAAATAAAAATGTCGGTCCTCATTACCTTTTTACTGTGCCAAAAAACAGTGTTGTATTGTAAAAAACAAAAACAATAAAAATTGTAATTACATAATCTAATTTTCAAAAGCAGAGGTGATTACGTTATTTTATATATTTGTTAGAACAACTTTTTAACTAAGTGCAAAAACTGAATAATCAATCAGAGCCTACTGATTAATTAGTGAAATAATCAGTGATTAGTTAATTAGGGGCAGCCGTGGCCTAATGGTGAGAGAGTTGTGCTTGTAACCTGAAAGTTTCCGGTTCAATTCCCACATCGGCAGGAATTGAAGGTGGGGATTATGAATGAACAGCGCTCTTTCCACCTTCAATACCATGACTGAAGTGCCCTTGAGCAAGGCACTGAAACCCCGGTTGCTCCCTGGGTGCTGGAGCAATGGCTGTCCACTGCTCTGGTGTGTGTTCACAGTGTGTGTTTGTTCACTTCTCACTGCTGTGTGTGTGCACTTGGATTGGTTAAATGCAGAGGGCCAATTTCGAGTATGGGTCACCATACCTGACAGTACGTCACGACTTTCAATTATTCCTTTTAATAATCGTTAGATTACGCGATTATTTTGATAATCAACTAATCAATCGCGTAATCAATAATCGATTATCTAAATATCCCATAATATAGCAAAAACAACACATCTACTCTTATGTAATTAATTCTGTTTTTGTAATTGTGTCTTGATTTTGTAATTACAGACACGAAGGATGGAAAGAAACTCAAGGTTTTTGAAAAACAAACATGGAGAGCCTGAAAAAAAGCAAAGACACACATTGTAGGTTGTGGCAAGATTTATTTGAGTGATTTATTTTGAGATTTGAAATTTATAGAGTGATTTTCAATCATTAATACCATTTGACTGCTCACTTATTTTAGAATTTCTACTCATAAAATAAATCAGTAAATTATTTTCAGTGTTTTCATGTTGTTTTCATGTTTTTAATAGTTTGTGTTGGTCCTGTTGGAGGTGACAATTGTGTACTGCAATCCTCTTCCTGTGGGCTTCTGAAGAAAGAAGAAAAGAATGAGGAGGATCTCACTGGAAGATTTGATAGAGACTGAGGTGAGGAGAAGGAGAATAGAGACTTTAACAGAACCTTTCAAATAGCATATTTTTCATAACTCTTATAGTGATCAACTATTATCATAGTAGCAAACAATTAGAATTAGAAATATTAGAAACAGTAGAAAAAAAAATTGGAAAAAGGAAAAGACAAGAGAAACTAGTTAAAGCAGCACAAGAATTGGTGAGGATAAAAGCCTTGATCTAGATAGATAGAGAGACAGACAGTCTGTAGCCTTACAATAGATGGCACCATTTACTTACAAATGACTGTGGTAATTTGTTCAGCCAAAAAGAGAATTTACTCTCCCCATGTTGATCCAAACCTGTATGGCTTTCTTTAAAATGAAAAGAACATATTAGTAGGTAAGCTGTATCATGAATTCAGTTTTATCAAACGGTAAAAAAAAATCCTATATGCTTCCTAAAAACAATATCAAGAGCTCTTAAATTTAACAAAAGAAAAACAAGAATTGTGATATGGCCAAATACCATTGATAATCTTTAAAATGCCACAATCAATTAATTAAATGTGAACGCTGCACCTGTCAAAGTCAAAACGTGACGCTGTTGCTGTTACAGTCTTGCGGGTTCAAGAGAAAAGCAGTTTGCAAACTTCTGATTAATAATGACAGGTTTTGCTTTGTTTATATTGTAATATGCTGTAGAATGTTAATCTAGCGTTAACTTGAATATAAAATGAAAAAAAAAAAAAAAACCGCATACTGTAAATGTAATAGTACATCTTACATATCCAAAGATAATGAACTGAATACAAACATATGTGAACTTGAACAACGTTAAGTGCTGGTAAGAATCCACTGTGAATTCTATGTGAACACGCACTTTACATAATTCAATCAGTCTAAAACTTATAAGAGTCTCTAAATGAAGAAGAATTCACCACACAGTAATTCAACTTACGGAATTATTATCAATAGAAGGCTATACTTTCAAGAGCTCAGTTTTTTATTGTGGGATTTATATTGTGTCATGATGGGCTGCTCAAGACTGACACCTACAGTCTGTTTCACAAACGTTTATAATTGTTGCAATTGTTAAAATCATTAAAACAATTTATATGTATTTTTTAAAAAGGTTGTATATTTAGTATATTTAATTAATATACAAATCATATAGTTAAAATATTTTAGTATGTATATACGATTTAAGTGGCTTTATTGGCATAGTAAAACAAACATACAAGTAAATGTATAAATAATTGTGTATGTAAATATAAATGTGTACACACACACACACACACACACACACACACACACAAAGTCTACTCAATGTAAAAAGTACAGTTAATAAGCTTTTTCACAGTTTCAAAGTATTTTTTAAAGTACTTTTATTTTTTATTTTACATTTAGTAAGGTTTTGTTTGCAAAAAGTAATATTTTGTAACATATTTTGATTACTTTAAAATTAGCTAATTCCATTTTGACAAGAACAAAAGCATATATAGATTTCAGCCCTTTCAAAATTTGAATAATGATGATTAACTCAAAAATAAGAAAACAATTGTTATTAAATATTTCAATTAATTGAAATCATAACTTTACTGAGTTAATAATAATTATTCTATTATATATATATATATATATATATATGTAAGTATGTACTGTATGTCTGTCCAACTTACCCGTGTACACAAGACTGTGATCTTCTTCCAGGAGCATCAGGCCAATCTGCTGCTGTCCAGAATCAGGTGGTTTGTCTTCGTCTGGCATCTCAGCTGAGACCTGTCCACTATGGGTGACCCTAGCAGTACTTGTGAAGTACCAGTGGCGTAGCTCTCAGCATCACTGATGCACACAAGCCCTCACAGCACGTCAAGCTGCAAACCATGTGAGGGACCCTAACCTACCCTAAACCAACTGTTTAAAACCAACCACAAATCAACCGACCACTCACAACTAACAACCACGCATAACGCATAACTAACCACCACGTAGCAATGCACGGAAAACGCTCGGAAGAGGCCAGCGACGGCGCAGAACACCTTGGCAAAACCATGTCAACGCACAACAAACTACTGAAAACATCCTGACAACCACGCAGCAAAGTGCTAAAAAACCAGATCAACCCAGGAACCGCATATCAGTACATCGGCAATCACCAAAACCATCCAAACAACCTCACAGCAGTGTCTTAAGAAAGTACTCTACTCAAGTAAAACTTACTCTATAAATTATAAATGTACTCTGTCACTATATACAGTATATACAGTATTTACATACTTTAGGCTCCATGTGACACTGTGATGACTCAGTGTCTGGGCTTCTTTCTTCTGGGCTCCTCAGGCAGGGGCTCCTCGCTGATGTCCACATGAATTCGAGGAGCAAAGCTTCTGTTGTTGGTGGAGAAGCTTTCAGTGATCAGGATGCGTCCATCAGGCTGCTCTGTCTCCACCAGTGAGGGGCGGTTGAGTGTCTCCCACAGACGCTGCTTGATCTCCAGTCCCAGCTCAAGGCTGTAGGGACGGTGTCGACCGCAGCTTGTCTTCATCAAGGGCTCAGCCACAGAGTGGTTAATGTCCCGGTAGCCCTGGATGCTGCAGCCGTGAATGGAGACAGACTCTTCCTGCTGAAACAAAGGTGCCACTGAAGAGACTGAGGCCGCTGGACGGACCTCTGGAAGGACGGCAGCATTCTTGAGGTAGCGCTCTTCCAAACCACAGCTGTAGGAGTGGTCTAACCTGATGACAGCCACCAGCTGTGAAAGCTCACATGGGCCTCGAATGGTAGAGATGCCCTCCACTACATATCCTCTCAGGTGTGCGGGAAGAGATCTGGTTCTTCTTGGGCGATGCTTCTCCATGCTAATGAATCAACAAAAACTTCACAAACCCAACAAATAAAGTGAAACTCACCAAGTTGTAGAGTTGTGCAGAGTTTGTAGGAAGTGTGATCAGCAATCAAAGCTTCAGAAACACTTGTGTTGATGTTCAAATATCAGCTCAAGCTGCTGTACTGACATAGAATGTAGAGATTCATTTGAACGTAAACAACACTTGATGTCATCAATAACTCCATTAGAGCAGCATGAGCTCTGTGTTACATGTACTATATGCTTCTCTATTATCATTATCATCCTCATTTACAGTTATATATATATATTCCTCATATGTGTGTGTATATTGTAGTGTCTGTAAAGGCCAGAACCACTATTAGGAACTGCTCTGTTAGTGGTTCATGAGTGAATCTCTGTGTTAAATGAACCTTTTAAGTGAAAGAATCATTCTTGTACTGAATCATATCTTTAGTTCACTTTAATTCCTTTTGAAGTGCACAACTGTTTTTAGGGCTAAAATAATTAGTTAACATTGACAACAAAAAGTCGACAAATAGTTTTTGTTGTCAACTGGTTGTTTAATCTCATTAGGCCTAATCTAAGAGCCTGCAGTAACATGGTTTGTCCAGTGTGGCGCTGTAGCACAAGACTGTAATTCAGCCCTCCTGGATGAAATCTAATAGAAGATGAGCGCAAAAGAAGACATGACGCTCCAGCGTGAAAACGCAGCTGAACCAGAAGCTGCCTCTCAACAATGAAATAACACAAAAAAATGACAGTGGTAAGAAAACAGCAGTTAAGAAAGCATCTAATGATGATCATCGACTGCAGGAGGAATCACTCACTATCATGGACAGCACTGTGGCTACAGTAGAGTCATTCAGATTCCTGGGTACCAACATCTCTCAGGACCTGAAGTGGGACAATCACATTGACTCTATTGTGAAAAAGGCCCAGCAGAGGCTATATTTCCTCCGCCAGCTGAGGAAGTTCAACCTGCCACAAGAGCTGCTAAAACAGTTGTCATTGAGTCTGTCCTGTGTTCCTCTATAACTGTTTGGTTTGGTTCAGCTACCAAAACAGACATCAGAAGACTACAGCGGACAGTCAGGGCTGCTGAGAGGATTATTGGTATCCCTCTACCTAACCTCCCCGATCTTTACTCCTCCAGAGTCAGGAAAAGGGCTAAGAAAATCAATTTAGACCCCTCAAACCCAGCCCACTCTGTCTTTGAACTGTTGCCCTCCGGCCGACGTTACATAGCGCTGTGCACCAAAACAGCCAGACACAAGAACAGTTTTTTCCCCCAAGCCATATCCCACCTGAACCACACTTAACACACCTCAGTACTGGTTATGTGTATCAACTCACAAACCTTTTGTATATATAGCACAAATGCACATTCTAGTTCTGTCTATTGAAATCTTTTTCTGTATTTTTATTACCATTGTCATTTATAATTTATTGTCTATTCTTTTTTAATATTATTGTTTTACTACCTTAACTTTATGTCTGCTATGTTTGTACTTTCTGTACTGGAAGCTCCTAACACCAAAACAAATTCCTTGTGTGTGTGAACACACTTGGCAATAAAGCTCTTTCTGATTCTAATAGTGGTGTGGATGTTTGCAGGAGCTCTGCAGTTCGGTACTCCAGTCACGAAACGTTTATTTGGTGCTTTATACAACAAATTATTTTTTTTATTTTTCTATTATTAAACATGAAAAAACAGTTTCAGTGTTGCTTTCAGTTAGAATTAGAACTTGATTTTTTGTTATAAAGCAGCTCTCCAGTGTGGAGCTACAAAACCCAAAATATTACATTAAATTGAGTTTAGTAAATTGATTAGTCAATTAATCCTTCTAACAATCGTCAGATTAATTGATTATCAAAATATTGTTGGAGCCCTAACTGCTTTAATGGCTTTTTGCCTTCTGTCTTTTTTCCAGCTTGCTAAATATCCAGTAATATAGCAAAGCACATCTGCTCTTACACTGAAAAAAATGATTATGGCCCCAATTAAATTAAGCATGATTCAATTTCGCTAGTTTAAATAATAAAAAATTAGTTTTTGATTTTAATTAATAAGTATTAATTGGTTTTAAGCGAATTACATGTGTTTTAAATCCAAGCCATGTGAATTAATTAAATTCAGTTAGAAAATATTAAGTAAACTTTCTGCGCATGCGCACAAATGCACATTCTCCCTGGCGCCAAAAGGAGTTTCCAGTCACGACTCAGTCAGGTTCACGGTGGGAACTTTTCATTCCGGACCCGGAGTTTTCATCATTCGGTCGATTTACACGGTGAGTAATATTTATGTGAGTAATAATGTAGTGTAGCACTGTTTATTACAGTAAATAGTTTGTTCGCTGTATAAATAATATCTGCAAAATGAGTCTTTGGGAGAAATTCCACAGCGACCAACGGACGGTCACATATAACTTACACAAATAACACAAATAATACTTTTTTATGTGACAGAATGTACTTTTAAGATATTTTTGTATGAAAATGTAGTTGTATAAGCCTAAAATACGCCGTTTATTTGAAAGGATAGCGTCTATTTAAATGCTTAAGCGCTTTCGGAGATGCTCAGGCCGGTAACGTTATTGGTGTTCCCGCCTAAGTTAACGTTACCACAGCCAGTCCTTCGGGAATCTGCCAGCTTCTAATGTGGTTAAACATGACATATAACGTTAAATCCTTTTGGACGGGTCATCTTTAATGTCCTTAACTTGTTTGTTCAAGAGCAGTTTGTTTTGGCTGAAGGTAAGGTAGTGCTTGCGTGATACCGAAAAAAATTATTAACTTCTGTGGCAACTATTGCATTTAAAGCAATGATGGGCAGATCGTATCCTTAACTGCGTGTTTGTACTGTAGAATTGTTTCCACAGACTCAAACTTTATTTGTGGTGTTACCATAGATGTGTTTCGTTCATACTGGACACCATCACAACTCCAAATAACTAACGTTATGCCTTGTAATAGAAAGTTCCGGGAAATCAAAAATATGGACGAAGGCATGAAGTTATGAGGGGAATTTCCAGTTAGTTCCTATCAGTAAATCTCACAATATAACATTGGATTTCTGAATGTTTTTAGTGTTCACAATTGTAATCATGTGAACATGCCCCTTTTTGCTAGCTTTAATGGTGCAGCATATAAACTGTTTTAAACTAGCAATAATAATTATTGTGTTTTTACTTTCATTTGAGGGACTCTCTGCATGTTCCTGTGACTAGGACACATACCATTTCCTTGATGCCAAAGGAAGTTTCCAGGTTTGCCACTTTCCTGAAGTTGTATTATTCCAGCAATATGCACAGTAAGTATTTTTAGTAATACTAAAATAATAAAGCATTTTAAAATAGTAAAGCATTTTACAATAAACAGTTGACTTTAATGAAATATATCATATAATGTAATATGTTATGTTCCACAGATCACTGCTGTTTTCCAGAAAGGAGGTCTTACTGGGAGGAAAATGGTCAAATATTTCGGCATTTTACAGGAGGTATGTATTCATTTATCAAGTGTCTTTTCCTTTCCCATATGTATTATTATTTAACACAGTGATGTCAAATACAGTGTCCAGACAAAAATGTCTCTGCTTGAATTTAAATTCTACTTAAATTTCAAATACTAAAAGGGTTATAGTTGCCCAAAAAATGAAAATTCTGTCGTTAATTACTCACCCTCATGTATTTCCAAACCCAGAAGACCTTAGTTTATCTTCAGAACCAAAAAAAATTAAAAATTTTTTTTAATGAAATCTGAGAGGTTTCTGGACTTGCATAGGCAACAATATAACTGGCCCAAAAACGTACTAAGGACATAAGTGTAACCATTTATGTGACATCCGTATCTTTACAGAGCTAAAGAATAATTTTAATGTGCAAAGAAAACAAAAATTGCCTCCATTGTCAAGACTACAATGACATATGCGTGTGTTTTTCTTTGCTTATAAACATGGTTCAGCCCATGCATGTTCATGTCAGCAACACCAAACACTTGTGTCATGGTACTCTCATGAATGGCAGACGGTGGCGCGGAGGAGTCTGTATTTTTGTTTTCTTTGCGCACAAGTATTCTCATAGCTTCATGAAATTACTGTTGAACCACTGATGTCACATGGACTATTTTACCAATATCTTTAATGTGTTTCTTGGCCTAAGAACATTTCAGTTGAGTTGCGTTGCTGTCTATGCAGGGTTAGAAAGCTCACAGATCTCATTAAAAATATCTGAATTTGTGTTCCATTTGCAGATTAGGAACAACATGTGGGAGATATACAAATAGATTTGTCAGTTTTCTTTCTCATCTGCTTCCTTTCACTTTAACTTAAAAAAAAACAGCTGTTTATGATGACATACTGATTTGTTTTTGTGCATATTGGCTGGTAAATATCAGTTGATACCCAACCCTACTAATAACAGTTTCTTTTTATTTAAATATAGGACAGTCAAAGAGATGACTCCTTGAAAGACCTACAACACATCACCATGGGCATACCTGTAAAATCCATTATAAATTGCAGTAGGGCTGGGCGGTATACCTTTTCATACCGAATACCGGTGTTTTTTTTTAAAATGATATTCATTTTTCATATACCCCAATACCGGTGAGTGTGTGCGTACAAAGCGCTGGGAACACGTATGTTGACGCAAACAGAAACCGCAGCACATCTGAGGTGTGGACGTATTTCAGTATATCTGAGAAAGACCCAGGGTTAGCGATTTGCAAAACTTGTAATGCCGAAATTTCAAGAGGGGGTGTGTCTGCAGAGATGAGAGCAGAGATCGGCGCATTGTGCGCAGACAGATGTAGCTTTCAGTGAGAGAAAAACAATGGCTTTACGTTGGTGTTACGTCGCAATATTTTAAAGATATGTCTTTTCTATATACTGTATTTTTATTAATATTTATGCTTTAAAGCCAATGGATATCACACAAGCAACGTGGAAACTGATCAATATGTTAAAGTGAAAGTAAAAACTGACTTTCAGCATCTGATGTGCATTCTTTCAGACAATGAGAGACGATTATACTTCATATGCTGATATTAATTTAGTCCCTTAATATTTTTCTTGTGCCCCGAACATGGTGGGAAAAATAGATAAAAAAGAAACGTATTTTGTGTAAGGTTTGTTTTTGAAAGTCTTAAATAAAGCTCTTAATTTTCATTGATGACTGCAGTGTTATTAGGGGGTTATGAAAGTCATAATTATTATTTCAGGTGGTCTAAAATGTGGGGACTGAAAGACAAGAATTGCGATGAATCTTCAAAAGGCTATCCATTGAATAAATATGAGCGCTGCACGTTTCAAAATCATTTGTTGCGCTACTTTGACCATTCTGACAGCGCCTCCTGCTGGAAGAGAAAGGCGTAGACTTGTAAATGTGAACTTGTGAAGAATGCACAATAAAGTGTTGTGTATTTTGACTGAAAATCATGAATTCTGATTTCTTCACCTCATTACAATTATGAGTGCCACTGTCACTTCTTTGTGAACAGCAGCATTTTGTGAGACCAATCAAACCTGGGTTAATACTAGTCCGGTCAATGTAAGCCAATATACTGCAGTAATTATTCTCTAATTTATTAGGAAATGTGGTTAACACCTAGTCATGCATGAAAAAAAAAATACCGTCATATACCGTGATACCGTATAATTTTGAAAAATACCGTGATATAAATTTTTGGTCATACCGCCCAGCTCTAAATTGCAGTTTGTTGCATGACATATGAACAGTTTTAGCACTATTGTTTTATTCACTATTGAAAAAATACTATATACTGTTTAATCACTATATACTGTTGCCTGTTTCCACATATTTTTTATTAATTTTGCAATTCCAAGTCCGCACTCAACAATGTGGCCTCTTTCACCTGTGAATTTTTGTTAATTTTTATTTTGTGAATGTGCAACGTTAAGTAAGCACTTGTCTTCCAAACACTTGTTGTATATACAATTAAACTGTTACTGAATTTACATTTGATGACATTAAAAATAAATTCAAAACATTAAACTTGTTGTGTGTATTTGCAAAGCCATTTAAGAACCTCTCCTTAAGAAAAGGATTTTTTTTAAGGTAAGTGATTAAAACAATTTTGAAATTTAGTCAACAAAATGTGATTATTTAAATGTAGCTAAAATAAATTGATTGCAACCACTTACCTTAAAAAAATTGAGTAAATTCAATGAATATTTTTTCTTCAGAAACAATTAAATAAATTAAGAGGAAGTAGCATATTTAAATTGGGCTGAAATTACTCATTTTTTTTAATACTAAGTTAACTAAATAAAATTGTTTAAATCCAAATAAATGTGTTTGTTTAAATTTAGATCAAATCAATTGATTGCAACCACTTACCTTAAAAAAATTGAGTAAATTCAATGAATCATTTTTTTCAGTGTATGTAATTAATTCTGTTTTTGTAATTGTTTCTTGATTTTGTAATTACAGACACCAAGGATGGAAAGAAACTCAAGGTTTTTGAAAAACAAAAATGGAGAGCCTGAAAAAAGCAAAGACACACATTGTAGGTTGTGGCAAGATTTATTTGAGTGAGTTATTTTGAGATTTGAAATTTATCGAGTGATTTTCCATCATTATTTGACTGCTCACGTTATTTTAGAATTTCCACTCATAAAATAAATCGGTAAATAATCTTCAGTTATTTCAAGGTGTGCTATGTGTGTAGTTTGTGTTCTTTTCAGTGTTTTCATGTTGTTTTCGTGTTTTCACTAGTTTGTGTTGTTCCTGATGGAGGTGACAACCACCACGCTCTTCCTTCGGGCTTCTGAAGAAAGAAGAAAAGAATGAGGAGGATCTCACTGGAGGATTCGATAGAGACTGAGGTGAGGAGAAAGAGAATAGAGATAACTATATTTCACAGTTCCTCTAAAATAGCAAATTTTTCATAATTCTTGTAGTTGTCAACTCTTATAATTGTAGCAAACAATTAGAATTAGAAATATTAGAAACACTATAGGAAAAAAGCATTTTAGGCCTAGAAGAAAAGGAAAGGGCAAGAGAAACTAGCTAAAGCAGTGCAACAAGACATAATGAGAAATAAGGCCAGTTTCCTCTGTGTAATGTAATGCAAGTCCGGCGATGGACCTTTTTTTTGCAGTAATTCAAAATATATTGTTGTGATTTACCCTCAATTAATATATTTGTGATTTATATTTATTATTGTGATATATATATATATATATATATATATATATATATATATATACAAACATGTATATATAGACAGCTAGTCAGTCTTTATAGCCTTTCATTAGATGGCGCTATTTCCTTAGAAATTACTGTGGTAATTCCTTCAGCTAAAGTGACAATTTATTGAACCTCATGTAGATTCAAACCTGTAGGGCTTTCTATAAAATGAGAGGAACATATTAGTAGGTTGGTCAGAGTTCTGGTGGCCTATAAAAAGCTGTATCTTAAATTTGGTTTTATCACACTGTCATAAAATAGCCTAAATGCTTCTTAAAAACAGTCTTCATTACAATGTCAAGTTCTCTAAAATTTAGCAATGGAAAAATAAGAATTGTGATCCAGCCAAATTCGTTTCAGGATTGCGGTTTCAGAGAAGAGCAATTTGCAGTCAGTGAATATGTATGCTATGCTAAATGCCTGCTTATGATTTACTTCTGATGAATTATGGCAGTTTATTCATGTTATAATATGTTGTATAAAGACATTCACAGTGTAGAGGATGATTATTTATGAAGACAGAGGTGCACGAATACAGGTTGATTTAAGAATAATCCTTCACTACAGGCACCTATGACAATGAGATATTATAGGCAGTCGTAAAAATATCCAGCAACGTGCCAGATCGACCTGTCAGAGAGGGAGACGCCCCATTGGGGCCCCATGTTTTGGAATGTTTCAATAACCGAAGGACCATATATAGCATGGAAAATGACGAGATAACACCTTATCTGTGTTGGGTAACTTCACAAAACAAAAATCCTTCTGTCCTTAATCATCTCACGTTCTGGAAGCATTTATGAACCTGCACTAATTATAATTAAAGGTGCCATAGAATGGAAAACTGTTTTTACCTTGGCATAGTTACATAATAACAGTTCAGTACATGGACATGACATACCATGAGTCTCAAACACCATTCTTATATAAATCTAGTGTTTGCAAAAGACCACCAAAAAATAGGTCAATTCCAACAAAACACCGACTGTTATGCAACATCCCCGGGATCGTTAATAGTTACGCCCCCAACATTTCCATCGCCCAATCATCGGTTACATCAGTAAAACAAGGCAAGCCACTGAAGGGACACGGTTAGCTTAATGCTAGCGCTAGCCTGTTACATTGCAGTACATAAGATTTCTCTTACCACATAAACAGAGAGATGACTGCGCTGGTGATGGTGAATGACGGAGAAATGACTGCACTGATGATAGCGAATGATTTACAGACCCAGAGTATCACTGTCAAGCACCTGAACTTGTGTGGTAAGTAACGTAAGCACTCCCTCTGCATTATAACTTTACACAGAGCACATGCGATCACAGTAATGAGACTAAAATGTCTGCGATTCAAAACGGCAGCTTCAACAAACCATGTATTAAAAGCGGCTAGAGCTCCTAATTAAATATATATTTTTATCAATGTGCCAGCTATAGAGATGAGCAGCTCTGTGAAACAGCCAATCAGAGCAGAGCTCATTAATATTCATGAAGCTTCCAAATAAGGCAATAACAGAGCATTTCATTCTAGGGACAAATCCTAGAGTTGTAAATGGACCTGTAAAACCGTTTTTGGAGATTTTTTGCCCGTTCCTATGCCATATACCTTCTATGTAGATATCAGAGAACAATTTAAAATGTTCTCTCAATGCATTCTATGGCACCTTTAAATTAATCGAAATCAAGTTTGTCAGGTAATTATTATAAATATTGTCATTTATAGTATATATTTACAATAATATGTGATCATGTCAATAATTTACAGTATTTACAAATTTGCGTATCAAATATAATCCTATAGATTTTAAAGGATTAGTTCACTTACAGAACAAAACTGTACAGATAATGTACTCACCCCCTTCTCATCCAAGATGTTCATGTCTTTCGTCAGTCGTAAAGAAATTATGTTTTTTAAGGCTTAGGTTAGAAATTAGGTTTTTTAAAACATTTAAGGCTTTCTCTCCATATAATGGACTTCTATGGTGCCCACAAGTTTGAGCTTCCAAAATGCAGTTTAAATGCAGCTTCAAAGGGCTATAATGATCCCAGCTGAGGAAAAAGGGTCTTATCTATCGGTTATTTTCTAAACAAATTGACAATTCATATACTTTTTAACCTCAAATGCTCATCTTGTCTCATCTCTGCGATGCGCATGTGTAGTCTGTGTAATCTGGGTCAATACAGGTAGGGTATGTTGAAAAACCCATCTCCTTTTCTTCTTCAACTTTAAAATCATCACTATTTTACCTTTTTTTGTACGATTTTGAAGTTTGGGATAAAACAAGATGGAAGTTTTTTGACATACCCTTTCTTAAACCAGAAAAAAAAAATGCAATTCACGCAGAGCTAGCCAAGATGAGCATTTGAGGTTAAAAAGTATAGAAATTGTTTCGTTTTGCTAAATAAGACCCTTTTACCTCAGCTGGGATTGTTTAGAGCCATCTGAAGCTGCATTTAAACTGCATTTTGGAAACTCAAACTTGGGGGCACCATTGAAGTCCACTATATGGACATAATTCCTGAAATGTTTTCCTCAAGAAACAAAATTTCTTATCGACTGAAGAAGGAAAGACATGAACATCTTGGAGGGGGTGAGTAAATTATCTGTAAATTTTTGTTCTGGAAGTGAACTACTCCTTTAAGATTGAATGTGGGGTCATGCAATACCACTTACTTAGGAAAGGGGGCGATATTTTACAAGCTTAATGTATAAATACATAAGTATGCAAAATTACAGCTGTGTCAGCTTTTATAATAAAGAAATGTTAATGTTCCATTATATGAGTGTTTAAATATACAGTAACAAACAAAAAATTTTTGTATTTGTAATAATAGGTTTATCTTAGAAAGGCTTTTATAATGTGGTTTATTTAAAAAGAAAGTTAAAAAGGTCTATTAAGTAAAATGAAATTACATATTTTTGCTTCTACAGCATTTTGGTTTACATGTAAACTATCAAAATAAAGGCATGACTAATGTTTACAATACAAAGTTGTATTTTGCTTCCGAACCCTGAGGTGTATTATTACATGCGTCTCTAACATGGGGGAGATTGCTTGAAAGAGTCTGACGGTGTAAACTTACTCTATTATGTTTCTCTCCATTGTTAAAAACATAAAGAGGACATAAAAGAGCTCCCCAAACATTCTTCTCTTTGAGCTGAGCGATGTCCTGATCTTTCCTGTTAGAAGCTGCTAACATGACAGAAATGGGTCTTAATCTCGGCCATGAAAACAGACATGACGCTCTCATAACAGATCTATTACCCAGGATTCTCTGTAGAGTAGGTTTATAAGTGGGTGTGGGAACTTTGAGGTTTCTGTGAGGTTTGAAAGTGTTTCCACTAGGTGATGACAGGAAGCAGTCATTCAGGCTCTCAGTATTGTCTGCGATTATGAACAAATAGTTCTTTATAAACATAATCCAGAAACAAAGCTACTAGAAGTTCACTACAACAAAATGACTTTCAGTCACAAGTCTGATACTGATGATGTACGATAATGTTTTGCTACAGGTTTCATAGTCTTTATTGACTGCTAGTTGACCTGGGTGATATTTTTCAATACCAGATTGTTATATGCTAGGCGGTCTGGCATGTTTAGATAAAGAGCCAGTTTTCATCAGTCCAAAAGCCACTAAGATTTCAGCACAGCCCCATTCTGCTCCTGTAGGGAGCTGGTCAATGAGGTGATGATAAAAATGTGAAACCAATATTGGCCCGGGAAGGCTGGGATTATGTCCTGAGCTCTTTACTGAAGGATAAACATGGTCAGGAATGATATGTTTTTATAGAGGGTTCGTTGCAGATGGTATAATCTTTCAATAGCAAATATTTTGTTGCTAATGTTAACCTTCAAGTTCAAGTTGCACTAAGCATGAGGAATGTGTTAAAAGGATATTTCCCAAAAGGATGGTCCCAGAAATTCATACTGACTAGCTGGTGGACGTGCATGACCTTTGTTGCACTCTTTAAGGTGAATAGAGGGTGAATAAAGTAGTACTATACTTCCCCAGTTTATACAGTGTAAGACAATTGTTTTGTGTTAGTTACAGATTTTCTGAAAAGTTATGTTTCACAATGCAAATGAGCTATTATCTATATAAATATCCACTAATTTTCATACATTTCCAAGAAAATAAATCTGAGCATTGGATAAACCCAGGTTCAAAAGGTTTATTTTGTTGGTATGTTTTAGTCAAATGAGGATTGGACAGAGGGGATTGTGGATCTCTGTCTTTATTAATTAATATCATAAAAAACTGTCAACAGCTAAAAACATTCAGAAATGTTATATAAATCAAAAGATATATGAACAAACCTTCTGTAAAAATGTTCAGAATATAGATAGGACTAAAACTGTAGAAGTGTATGAACAGTTGATGTCAAAACATACAGCTTGCAGAATCTGCAAAATGTTAATTATTTTACCAAAATAAGAGGGATTATACAAAATGCATGTTATTTTTTTATTTAGTACTGACCTGAATAAGATATTTCACATAAAAATGTCTACATATAGTCCACCAGGGAAATTAATAGTTGAATTTGTAAAAATTGTAAAAAGTTTACATACGCTTAATTCTTAATACTGTGTTGTTACCTGTCACACCCCCGGACTTTCATGTTGGTTTCTCCCATTTTCCCTCGCAGTTCTGAGTGTTTTGGTTTCTCCCTCATTGTTGTCACCTGGATGTTGTAATCAGTCTCTCTATTTAAGGTGTGTGTTTTCCCCTGTATTCTTGTCGGTCTTTAATGTTACCACTCCGTGTTCCTGTGTCTGCCTGTTTCCCTTTGGATTTATTAAATGTACGTCTTTTATTTACGTCGTTGTTCGTGTGTTCCTGCCTGATCTGTGACAGAAAGACCGACCAATACAGTTTATTTTCTTGGCGTGTTCACCTCCGTTTTGTTTTCCGTTCGTTTTTCCCAGTCTTTTTGTTTCCGTAGTGTTTTCCCCATGGAGTCCTTCCTCCGTCCAGAATTCATCCTCCTCCGGCTGAAGCAGGGGGATTTACCGCTCGAGGGTTACACTTTGATGTTCCAGCTCGTAGCTCATACCACCAGCTACCCGGACGACGCGCTCTGTATGTTCTATGATGCAAGCCTCAACGCATCATGCAGAGCGCCGTCGTCCGAGGACGGCCCTCGAGCGGACTTCCCCGCATTTGTGGAGTGGACACTGGCGAGAAACAAACCCTCGTTTCCCACCCGTTTCCAGGAGAACCTCGTCAGTGCCACTCCAGACCCAGAGCCCAGCCAGCCACCCGACCTGCGGATTATGAGCCCATCGTAGACGGGAAGCCCGAGCCCGGAGCGACAGAGTTATGGAGCGCCGATGGGGTCAAAACTTCCGACCAGGTGCGAGAGCCGGCTACTACATCAGCGACGGTGGAGTGCTTCATGGAGCAAGAGAGGGCTGTAGAGAGCCCCGTCCACTGCACCGCCACTGGGGGTGAGCAAGAGCACAACTCTGGGGACTTAATTGACTGTTTCACGGAAATACCCATCTGCCTGGATTTCCCACCCACCCTCCCTCTTCTGCCTAAGCCTGAATCTCCGCTGGTTCCGCCCAGCCATCCAGAGTCACCGCTGGTTCCGGTTCCGCCCAGCCTTCATGAATCCCCACTGTCATCTGTCAGTCCCCTTGCTCACCCTCAGCCCACCATCTGTGCGGTGGGTTCGCCGCGGGTCTGCCAGTCTCCATCGGTGTTATGGCTGGAGGATCCCTCACCATCGCCTCCAGCCTCAGAGTCTTGGACTCCGCCTCGGCCCTCCGACCCTGCGGCTCCACCCCGGCTCTCTGCTCCCTCGTCTCCGCCGTCGCCCGTCGGTCCACCAGCTCCACCGGGCTCCATCGTCCCTCCGGCTCCGCCCTGGTCAGTCGTCGCCCCACCTTCGCCTCTGGACTATACTCCTCCGGCTGTGCCTCGTCGCTCCGTCCCACCGGCTCGGTGGACCTCCTCCCTCCCGCGGGCACAGCCTCGGCCCTCTGTCGCTCCGGCTCCGCCGCGGACCTCCGGATCTCCATCTCCGCCTTGGTCGCCAGAGCCTTGGGTTCCGCCTTGGCCCTCCGGATCCGCGGTGTCACCCAAGATCTTCGGCTTTCCGTCTCCGCCTCGGGCTCTCCCACCACCTGCTCCGCCTCCGTCGGTCGGACCCATGGAGTCGTCAGCCTCTCCTCCACCATGGCTCCTCCCTCCATCGGCTACACCGTGGGATTACATCTTGGCTGCGGCCTGGGTCCCACCTGGCTCCTCCTGCTCCAGCCCCTTCCTGTCACCTCCTTGGCTCCTCCCTCCGTCATCACCTCCATGGACTGTTCAGTCACCACCCTGGACTCCATCTTTTGCCCTCCTCCCGGGAGTCCGTCCTCCGCCGAAACCCCCTCCTGAGACTGTTTGCTGTTTCCCATTTGTCGGCGCGAGGACACGCCTTCCGGGAGGGGGAGGTAATGTCACACCCCCGGACTTTCATGTTGGTTTCTCCCATTTTCCCCCGCAGTTCTGAGTGTTTTGGTTTCTCCCTCATTGTTGTCACCTGGATGTTGTAATCAGTCTGTCTATTTAAGGTGTGTGTTTTCCCCTGTATTCTTGTCGGTCTTTAATGTTACCACTCCGTGTTCCTGTGTCTGCCTGTTTCCCTTTGGATTTATTAAATGTATGTCTTTTATTTACGTCGTTGTTCGTGTGTTCCTGCCTGATCTGTGACATTACCTTAATGATCCACAGGCGTGTTTATTTTTTGTGGTTTAGTGATAGTTGTCCCTCCGTTTGTCCTGAACAGTTAAACTGCCTGCTGTTCTTCAGAAAAATCCTTCAGGTCCCACATAGTCTTTTAATTTTATAGCAGTTTTGTGCATTTGAACCCTTTCCAACAATGACTGTATGATTTTGAGACCCATCTTTTCACACTGAGGACAACTGAGGGACTATTACAGAAGGTTCAAACACTCAATGATGCTTTAGAAAAAAAAATGATGCATTAAGAGCCAGGGGTGTAAACTTTTGAACAAAATGAAGATGTGTACAAAAATAAGTTAAATTTGTAATAAATGTTAAATGTCTAAACTTTTGAACAGAGTCATTTTTATAAATTCAACTGTTATTTTCTCTTGTCCACTGTATGTAAACATTTTTTTTTTTTTTTATGTGAAAGATCTTATTCAGGTCAGTACTAAATAAAAAAATAGCATGCATTTTGTGTGATCCCTTTTATTTCAGTAAAATAATTAACATTTTGCAGATTCTGCAAGGTGTATGTAAACTTTTGACCTCAACTGTAAGTGCTACTGATGTGGAGATTTCTGGCTCAGTGCATGAAAAAAAAAAAAAAAAAAAACATTTTGAGAAATATTGTATGTAATGAAATAAGTATATAATAGTGTATTTTGGATGTTTTCCTTTCACTTGGCATGTTAAGGAAGTAAAATAGTCCAAAATCCAAAAATTGACCAGTGTATGGGGAAAGAAAGATAGTTTTGCCTGTATGTTGTCTCCAGCTTTCTCAGAGTGCTTTTTTGTTATAAAATAGTGTCCCTCTTACCTGAGAGATATCGCTGAAATTGTTTGATAAGTTACATATATCCGTGTGACAGAATAAAACAAAGCAACATAAGCCTACTCAAAACTATTTTAATACTAAATCAAAAAAATATTCTGGACTCAATACAAGTTTGACAGCAATTTTAAAATTGTACTAGGCCTACTAATTTTTGCCCATGCTTTGTGGCACTATTCTCTGCAGAAGACTCAATTATGTTCTTTCTATTATGTTTTAAAATTAGTACCAGTGTCGTGAGTTTGGGAAGAGACATAAATGCTGCTTGTGTCAGGAAAATTACACACTGCATCTTTAAATAATACGGTTCATCTCATTTAAATCTTCAGGCGGTGGAATGTCAAAATGTTCTATTTAAAATAATCCAGCTGGCTATGGAAATTATCAGCCTGAAAGGTGTATAAATCACATTCTCTGTCACTTTTGTGTTTCATGCCTTTAGGTTTCTAAGATAAATGCCTGTCACAGTCCAATGTTTGAAGACTGTTGCTCTTGTAAATCCAATGTTTGAAGATTGCTGAGCTGTTAATCTAAGTTTTTACTGCTAATATTTGTACACATTTGTAGGAAACATTCTCTAATTGTTGTGGATGATGTATAATGCATAATTTATTAAAAAAACAACAACAACAACAACAACAACAACAACAACAACAAATCTATAATTAGGAAAAGCTGTTCAAATGAAGCACACCTCTAACTCAGTTTACTTTGTTATACGTTTGGCAATAATTTAACAGTTTTGAAAAATGTGTAAATGTGTGCATAATGGGCCACAGAAAATTTTTTGTTCGTATGTGAGTTTGAGTAATTTATTTATTTATTTTTTATTGCAGAATGTGGTCATTGAATGCATACTGTATCAAAGCAATTATAGCGTGATCCACAGTTTAGTCTACATTAATGTTGTATTGCCTGTCTGAAAATCTGTGTACTAAATTTTGGAACGATTAATTCTTAACCAAACATGCTTGGTACATGTGTATTTTCTTTCAGAGGTCCAAAAAAAGTATTTGGACACTTAAGCTAGACTTAAAATGCCAATGATTTCAAAATACATAAAATCAAGTGCCATTTGCAAGAAAGAAAGAAAGAAAGAAAGAAAGAAAGAAAGAAGCACAAACACCATTTTAAGCAAATCATTTGATAAAAGAATATGCTGTATGTGGACAAAAGTATTGGGTCACACCTCTTAATAATTAAATTCAGGTATTTTAATCAGACCCATTGACACATGTGAAAACTATTTGATATTGGATACATCTTTATGCTTACACCATCACAGTCACCAACTTGTGACTGTAGCTTTCAGCCAGGGTAAGATGTCATCAGGTGGCATTAAACTTTCATTGAATGTTTCGACCCTGAACCACAACGTCCTCTAGTTGGTGGGTCAGTAGTGATGACCAGTCACTGCCCATCTTCCCCTGGCTTCCAGCTCAACTCCTCCCGCTTACTCCAGAGCCAACAAAAGGCTCTTTTTGCTGCCTCCCCCAACCTGCGAGCAGCTAACTTTCTCTCCCATCCAGCTATTTCCAGAGCTGTGAAAATCTTTCACACAGACAGCGCTGGGAAACCCTGCAGCCAACCTCAACTGGAAATAGCCAAGTCTGCCAACCTTTTTCCCTGCATTGTTGGTCTAGGTCCTGATGCTTGGTAGCTTTCCTCTCCAAGGCCTCTTCACAACCGTCCTCCCACGGTACCGTCAGCTCAATCAGGATGACCCTCTTCACTTCCTCAGACCATATTACCACATCCGGCCTCAGGGATGTCTGGACAACCTGGGGAAAATGTAATTTCCTACCCAGGTCCACCCTCATCTATCAAGATTGTGCTGCCTGCAGGACTTTTTGGATGAAGGTGTCTTCTCTCCCTCCCTGATGAACTGGATATATGAGGCAGGTCTCATATGGGTCTGGTGCTTTTTCCGTCTCTTCTGTTCCAAGATGTTAGCCAGTACACTAAGGACCTTGTTGTGATGCCATCTATATCTCCCCTGGCTAAGTGCATTCAGTATGTGTGCCAATGTGCCTCTGCCCCCACATAAACTGCACAGTGAGTCCTCCTTCATTCCCCACCTGTGCAAGTTTGTTGGTGTTGGAAGAGTGTCGTAAACTGATCGGAGTAGGAAAGAGATTCGAAAGGGCTCTAGTCTCCAAAGTTCTGGCCTCTGAAAATTTTCTTGTTTGGCAGGTCCCACTTTGTCCAGGCTCCTTGTGATCAAAGTTCCACAGCGTTTGACCTTCGCCTTTCTTCTTCCAGATGTCAGACTTCAGCTTGGATCATGTCTCTCATCTGCCTTGGATCTGCTTTCCCCCATTGCTGGAAGTGGTTGGTCCTGAATCCTTGTCTCCCCATGCACAGGTTCCCGATGATGTCCTTCAACTTCAGCATGCTCTCGGCCTATGCCACTGATGTGTCAGCCGCCCACTTGCATCCTGATCTTGTGATGATACCTGCATCTCTGACCTTTTCATTGCAGGACTCTCTGTACATCATCACAGCCCTGCACTTTGCCACCTTAAACTCTTCAACCACGGATGACAGGGGTAGCTGTAACTGATCAGACCAAATGTCTTGCCCTACTGACAAGAAGCTTGGTGGAATTGTAAGCCACCTATGGAGGTGTTTATTCACTCACCTCTCGATTCCTTCCACAGCTGTCATAGACACTTCAGAAATTGTCAGTTGCCACATGAGTCTTGTTAACTGACCATGCTAAAACAGCCAGGCCTTGAACTTTCTGGGTAAGCCTAATCCCTCTATCTTTCTCAGCCATTTGTCTGCCTTTTTCTTTGTCCTGTATACGTTGATTATGTCGGTGAGAGAGGCTTTATACCACTACCTTAGATATTTTATTGGGTTTCCCTCAACAGAAATGTTAAAAAATGTTCTGAAGAGCTCAGTGAATTTACTAAAAAGTGGAAACGTTTAGGAACAGCAGCAACCATGTGCTGAGGCATATGGTGTGTAAAAAGTGGCAAACATTCTGCTGATTCCATAACTTTAAGTAGCATTATTATCAGCACAAAAACTACACAGCAGGAGCTTTATGGGATGGGTTTCTATGAGCGAGCAGCTGCATGCAAGCATCAATGCCAGGCATCAGATGGAGTGGTGTAAAGCACACGGCCACAGGACTCTGGAGCAGTGGAAACCTGTTTTGTGGAGTGATGATTCACACTTCTCTTTTCACATTTGGCAGTGCGATGGGTGAGTCTGGGTTTGGCAGATGCCAGAAAAACATTGCCTGTCTGACTGCATTGTGCCACTGTCTAGAAAGTTTGGTAGAGGAGTTAATGTATAATGGTATGGGGCTGTTTTTTAGGTGTTGGGTTATTTTACATCCACTGAAGGGGAATCTTAATTCTTCAGCATACTGTACCAAGAATTTTCAGAAAATGCTATGATTTCAACTTTGTGGGAGAAGTTTGGGGAAGGCCCTTTTTTATTCCAGGTTCATAAAGATATGACTTGTTGAGTTTTGTGTGGAAGGATTGGGGGCCTTCATAGAGTCCTGACCTCAACCCTATTAAATACATTTGGGATAAACTGGAATGGAGATTAGGAACCAGTCCTTGTTGTTTAACATCAGTGCCTGACATCACAAATGTTCTACTGGCCAAACAGGCAAAGATTTCCTTTTGTGGAGAGGCCTTCCAGAACAGTGGAAACTGTTATAGCTGCAAAGAGGGGTTTAACTCCATATTTCTATATATTTAGAATGCAGTGTCACTGAGGTACTTGTTGTTGTAATGGTCATTTGTCCATATAGAAGCAAAAGGTTACTTTGATAGGAGATCTACGAAATATATGACAACTATATAAAGGTATGACTACTAAGGTAATTTTGTATAGAACTGCTTAATGAATACCTATAGAATTATTAATATTGGTGCTGCAGTGTTTTTATGGAAAACTGCTTTAAAACAATGTGCATTGTGTAAAACCGCTATATATATAAAACTGACTTGACTAGACTTGATAGGACACCTGTGTGAAGAGGAACTGACTTCACTAAAAAAAACCTTGATACCAGCTGATTTATTGGAAAAAATGATGTGAAAAAGAGAAGTTCATTCTAAGAAAAATCTTTAGTATTACTTCTTGTGATTTTTTTAAATAACATCCACACATTTAAAATATTTTTAAATAATCCTGAGAGATTTCTGTCCATCTATTAAAAGTGCATGTAACCAAAACTTTAATGCATAAAAAGTATCAACATGCACTACCAGTCAAAAGTTTTGGAACAGTAAGATTTTTAATGTTTTTAAGTCTCCTCTGCTCACCAAGCCTGCATTTATTTGATCTGAAGTACAGCAAAAACATTATAATTTTGAAAAATGTTTGCTATTTAAAATGACTGTTTTTTTTATTTGATTATAATTCAAAATGTAATTTATTTCTGCAATTTCAAAGATAATTTTTTTGCGTTATTACTCGTCACATGATCCTTCAGAAATCATTCTAATATTCTGATTTGCTGCTCAAAAAAATTGTTGTAAACATCTGAGTAGAATTTTTTTCTTAGATTAATATGGCGTTTTTGATCATTTTTTTGATCATTTTAAAGCATGCTTGCTAAATAAAAGTATCAATTTCTATAATTTCGTTCCCTTTTGAATGGTAGTGTATAATGTTACAAAAGCTTTTTATTTCAGATAAATGCTGATCTTTGGTCATTTCTATTTATCAAAGAATCCTGAAAAATAATATGTTTTAAATATTGATAACAATAATAATAATAAAAAATGTTTCTTGAACAGCAAATCAGCATATTAAAATGATTTCTGAAGAATCATGTGACGAGTAATGATACTGAAAATTTAGCTTTGATCACAGGAATAAATTACATTTTAAAATATATTTAAATAGAAAGCAGTTATTTTAAATAGTAAAAATATTTCACAATATAACTGCTTTTGCTGTATTTTGGATCAAATAAATGCAGATTTGGTGAGCAGAAAAAAAGTCTTTAAAAAACATTAAAAATCTAACTGTTCAAAAACTTTCAACCGGTAGTGTACAACCACAGAGCTCATCAAATATAAAAAATGGAAGCTCAAATGTGCTTCAATGACATGCAAGACAGCAAGTAAGGTCAAGTTTCTGTTGGGATTTTTTTATGCATTAAAATTTTTGGTCGGATGTAAAAAAAAAAAAAAAAAAAACTAAATTAAATCTGTTCATCGTATAAAACAAACCTGGATTAAACCACTCAATTCATAAGCAATCACCCATAGGAGGAGACCAACCAAAGCTTTACTTTTACCATCTGTTTTTAGACTTTTGATGCGCTAAAATTTTGGTTATTCCAAAGATGAATGGAAATTTTATTGGTTTGGAATGACATGAGGGTGAACTTTTTGGATGAACTATTCATTTAAGTGTTCAAATAGTTTTTGAAGTCACTGCATGTGTATCTCCAAAAAAAAAAAAAAAAAACTGTACGAGCACCTAGTCATATGGATTCATTCTGCCCCTTGCTGTTTCACTCTGTATACAGTCACAGCGAAAGTAAAATATTCAAAGGAAAAAGCTAGACATGAAGAGGTCACCTAATGAACAAGGAGACATGAAGAGAAAAATGGACAGTATACACACGCTTCACATGCACTTACTGTCTGACCCCTGATTTGTTCTGCCTTCTTGAAGAAATACTGTAATAAATCACGCTGTGTGCACACTCCTAGACTTTCTCTCCTAACCACTTACACATGCACAGACTCATACCATGCAAACAGGCAAATAATTACAGAATTATCACTCAAGAGGTTCAAAAGCACCTCATATTCTCTAGACATCTTGTACCTCTTTGAGAAGGACTTTATGTCCTAACATACACACCTGTCTTTAAAGAATATCTTTACACTGCAAAAAATGCTTTTCTTAATTATTGTTGGCTTGTTCCCAACCAAATTATCTAAAAGTTCTTAAATCAAGAAAGTAAAATTATTTTCAGTTTTATTAAGTCAGTTAGCTTAGAACAAGCAAAATAATCTGCCAATGGGGTAAGCAAAAAAATATTATTCCAAACAGAAAACAAGATTATTTTTCTTACCCCATTGGCAGATTATTTAGCTTGTTTCAAGCAAAAACGCCCTTAATTTTGACTATTTTTTTCTGAAAACGACAATCATTTTTACTCATCTAGAAAATCATTTTTGATTTAAGAATTTTTAGATATTTTTGGCTGGAAACAAGACAAAGTAAGTAAAAAGTAAGAAAAGCATTTTTTGCAGTGTAGACAGTTGATTCCTGGTTTTTATAAAAAAAAAAAAAAAAAAAAAAAAAAAAACATTTAGTCACATTTTAAGGTACAGTTCTCACTATTAACTAACTATTACTATGACTTTTGCCTCAATAAACTTCATTTTCTGCTTTTAAATTGTTAGTAAGCTTGTGTAATAGTAGTGAGAATTGGTCCTTATTAAATTGTTACGAAACATTTAATTTCATAATATTAAAATAATATTTATAACTCATTTTGAAGCCAATTCTGTTTCACTCCAAATTTTGGGGGGTTAGAAATAATTGCAAAAATGTGTGTGTGTGTGTAATTTCAGATATTAATACTGCAACATTTTTCTGTAAAGTTGCTTTGAAACAATGTACAAGAATGACTGAAAACCACCTTGACACCAGCTGATTTTTTTGGAAATTATATGGGAAAATATGAAAAATAAGTCATAAAAGACTTGAACTTGACAAGGTCAAGCAAGCAAAAACTGATGTCACTCCCATAAATACAATGTCAGAAAGATAAATAATTGTTAAATGAGATGAAATTTTACAGAACTGTTTTTGTCTTTTCCGACATTTAATTTTACTTCCAGTCCTCTAGTGTCTATTTTGCACTACTGGAACTAATCAAATTCAGTAAGCTAGACTGGATTACTGTATTGTCACCCATTCTTACCATCCCTCAGAAACACAATCTCCATAAATGATACCACAAGCTTTCACTGGACCAGATATTCCATTGAGGTTGTCTTGTACCTTTTCTTTTTCTGATTAATTGTTGAACATTAGACTCCTGAGAACAGCCTGATGACAGACACCTAAAGCTTTTGAACTGATTACACTTTAAACAAGAGCAAAAAAACTATAAATGTCATGCAACAAAGACTGGTTTGCATTCGACATATCCTAATAAATGACAAACAACTTCAAGAGGTCCTATTATGTTTTTTTTTTTTACAAGATGTAATATAAGCCTCTCTCCAGAATTTGTCTGTGAGGTTCCAGCTCAAAAGTACACCCACAGATAATTTATTATTCAATGCTGTAAATGTCCTCTTCTGTCAAGTGTTTTTCTTATGCCTTGGTGTGAATCAATTAAATGAGGGATATTGTGATGTTGGAGTGGAGTGCTCCTTTTATTGCTCAAACAGCAACATTACACAGTAAAAGGCACTGAAAATGTTAAAAAACATAATAGGACTCCTTTCAAATGAATTGCTAGAAGAAGCAAACAGCAAAAGCATCATCTTTTATTAAAAACGTCTTCTGTCATTAGACACTAATGCACTGCAGTGAGTGTTTGTGCTTCATTTGATAAGGGTACAGAGCATATCAGTTCAAATCTCAGAGACAAATGGCTTCCGCATGTATCTAATTCCAGACTCTCTGCACACTGTAACAGTGGCTATGGCTTTTATATAATGTATTATATAATGCATATATTATATGTGCTGTAAAACAAAGTGTCAAACTTTTTTGAAAATTAAGACAATATTACGTGGGTGGTGCATTACTTCGTACTGTATTGGGGTCAAAAAAAGTTCCCTCTGGCCTCCGCCCTGCCTTCCTCTTTCTGAATAAGGACTGAAATTAGATCTGATTCACAGAGATTTATAGAGGAAAAGTTCAGCTAGTCGTTACTAACTTGATTTTGTTTCTCAGTCAGAATTATGCTTGAAAGCACCACTCTCATTTCTGAGGCAGTTATAATGCTCCTTTAATATTTGCTTACAGTGCTAATAGAGTTCATCAGTGCCTGCCCACTTTTTCAGAGGCTTTGGTTATGAAAGTATTTTTCCCATTCATTTTTCCCATATGGATTTTTTAAAAGTCTTAATTTAAGAGTTTCAAACCATGAACCAAAGCATCTAGCTATGAGGTGAATCACAACATTACAAACTTAGATTTGAAGCAATGATGTATTTGAAAATTGGACAAAAAGTTTATGTACTTAATGCTTGATGAATAAAAGAACTACAATGAAAGAAGCACTGGACTCAAATACTTGCATGAGTGGTCATTATACCTCTTTTTCAGCATTGCTGGTTGCGGAAGTATAATTTTTTTACATTAATTTTTCCTTATGGATTTTTAAAGAATCGTTAAAGAATCGTTAAAGAATTATAAGCCATGAACCAAGCCAACCAAAGTGAAAATCGGGAAAAAGACAAAGTTACAAGAAAGTTACAATCATATTAAAAACAAAGGAAAATTATAAAACTATCCACTTAAAGTTCTTAAATGTATATAGAAACAATATATTTTAAATTCATTGCAAATTATTCATACACAGTGACTTGCGAAAGTATTTATACCACTTTTATGTTGCTGCCTTATTATAAACTGCTTTATATTACTTTTTTCCACATCAATCTTCGCTCCATACACCATAATTTCAAAGCAAAAACAGAATTGTCAAAACTTCGTAAATTTATTAAAAATAACAAACCTGAAATAAGTACACTGCATAAGTATTCATACCCTTAACTAAGTACTTGGCTGAAGCACCTTTACAGCCTCAAGTCTTTTTGAGTATGATTTTGCACATCAACTTAGCAATTATCTGCCATTCTTCTCCTCAGCTCTTCACCTCTCAAGGTCTGTCAGCTTGGATGGGGGCAAATGCACATTTTCAGGTTTCTACAGAAATATTTGATTGGTTCAAGCCCAGGTTTTCACTATGCCACTCAAGGACATTCATAGAGTTGTCTATAAGCCTATAAACCTTCTGCTCTGCTCTGTTTCATTAAATCTTCATTTAATCTCAATATTAATCTTAATATTTAGGAGGGTTGAGCTTTTCTTCTACTTTCACAAGTCCCTCATCCTTGCTGCTGAAAAACAGTCCCACAGCATGAGCCTGTTACCGCCATACTTTACTTTGGGATGTTACTCTGCAGGTGATGAGCAGTGCCTGGGTCTCTTCATACATGATTCTTAGAACTGAGGTTTATCAGACCAGAGAATCTTGTTTCACACTCTTCCCCAGATCTGTGGCTTAACGCAATCCTGTTTCTGAGCTCTACAGGCAGTTTTTTTTTTTAATTATTTTTATTATTATTATTATTATTATTTTAAACTCAGGGCTTGGTTTTGTTCTGATACACATTTTCAGCTGTTAGACCTTTTATTAAGTTGTGTGTACCTTTCCAAATCATACTCATACGAATTTGCCACAAGTTAACTTCAGTGTAGTAACATCTACAAGCAATATGAATGTTTCTGAGCTAAATTTCAACTGTCATAGATAAAGGTTTGAATACTTAGGCAAGGCAAGGCAAGGCAAGGCAAGTTTATTTATATAGCACATTTCATACACAATGGTAATTCAAAGTGCTGTACATAAAAGGAATTAAAATCATAATATCATAAAAATTAATAATAATAATCACAACAGTAAAAACAGAGAATTTAAGAACATTTAAGATAATTAAAAAAATTGATTTAAAATTAATTAACATAGTAAAAATGATTATACATAGAGTAATGCAATCTGTTCGGACATAGCACAGTGCTCATTCAATAAATGCAAAACTAAACAGATGAGTTTTGACTCTGCTTTTAAATGTGGCTAATGTATTAGCACATCTGATCTCTTAATGCGGCATAATGGCTAAAAGCGGATTCCTCTTGTTTTGTGTGAACCCTTTATATTACTGACTCGATCCTAGTGATCTGAGTTGACTGTTAGGTTTATATGCAATGGAATCAATTAAGTTTTTAGAAAATTTGCAAAGATGTTAAAAACCTTTTGATGTAGGAAAAGGGCAATTTAAAGCAGTTTAACATAAAGCAGCATCATAACAAAGGCACTGTATATTAAATATTTATGTTTTTGAGAATTGCGAGACTCGATTACAACAATATTGGTGCTTCACGGGAGTGGGTGAAGCTAAGGGATTCTGATTGTTGGAATTTCCTTTACAGCATCATGGGTATATGGGCATATACCATCAATTAACAAAATCGGTGCTCACAGTAGGTATGTATTTAAATTTTCATTCGAAATCAGTTTCCTTATGGAGAAATGCCATTTTTACTTCCGGAACCCAACTGTTGCACTATATAACTGACATTAAAATATTGCAACTGACCAATCAGAATCACATATTTTAGTGTGCCATGTAATAACATCGATTAACAACCTCATAGTTTACAGTTGCTCTGTCTTTAAAGGTTTGTAAGTTATCATTAAAAATCAACTCTCTATTGGAGAAAATTATTTTCTGTAACCTGACTGTTGCATCCTAAATTATTTTTATTTTTATTTATTTTTTTATGACAAATTTCAGAATCAGGAATGAACAGGTTTTACAAGTCAGCAATAATGCAAATATAATTATGCTGCATTCCCTTTGAACTATTTTGTAATCATATTCAATAAATAGTGGTGTGCTGTCAAGCATCACTTTTATTATTTGCCCATATTTAGGATCAGAAATCTGAGGGTTAACTATAAACTCTAAACAATAAACTTTCACACAAAACTCATCCAAAATTGTTTGTGATACAGACATAAATAACAACTCAAGTCATGTAGCCTGTAGAGGAGAAGTGTGTTCTTAGTGTTCTGAGTGATCATAATAATGGTTTTCACATGATGGATGATAAAATATGCGAAAAAATTGTATCGTAGCTACTTTTTATAGTTGAATGTTTTGACCTTTGACATGCGTCAACAGAAACCAAAAACAACCGTTCAGGACATGGAGGCATGTTTCTCACAAGCAAAGATTCATTTCATAGACCTATTAAAAACTAATGTGAACACTCCAAAATAGCATATAAAAGTAAATAAAGAAAGCCCATCATCTTCAGCCTCTGTTCCATGAATGCAAAGTCCTCGACTGCAATCTGTGATTGAGAATGGGAATGGATGGAGGCAAGTTCTTCATTTCCACTCTTGAGTCCAGCTCTGTGTCTTTTAACAGGACGGCTTTGATGTCGCTCCATCCCTGATAACCGATACCGCCGCTAAACCTGACACCATTGGAGCACTCCAGCGGGATTCAGCCACAGAGCAGCAGAGGAAAGATATATAACGGACAGTGGAGTACAGTAAGGGAAGACTGTAGACTGTATCGTGAAGATTTTTGTACCATACTAATAATGTTAAAGGAGGGTGAGCAAGATCATTGTACTCATTCAAATACATTTCTATTATCTGCCCCATGAGAGGATGTCAGATATACAATACTCTTCAGTGTGTGTCGTTGTATCTTGTGAGATGTACTGTACTGTATATCATGTGAATCCGGTGATCTTGTTTAAGCAGTTTTAAAGAGAAAATGTCAGAGAGCGTAGTTGTATTAATTTAATTTAACTTTTCTATATTATTGTTTTTTCATAGTTATTTTTTTTTTATTATGAATAATGTGTGTGTTAATAACTGTAACACCCAGATAGCATGGCAGATAAAAGTCTCTATACAAGGACACAGAAATAGGCAAGGAATGACAAGATATATTTTATTATTTCTCAGGTTATGAGTATTTAAGACATACTGCTGCTCCACAAACAGCATATAAAAAACCTGTAGCAGATCTATACAGGTGGAGGTGGGGAGGTGGAGGGTTTCAGAGGAACTTTGAACTCTGCTCAAATGAATGCTAACCAGCCATTTAAACGTAAAGCAGCAAGCTCATTGGTTGTGTATGCAACATGATCCAGTCAGCTTGTGCCAAGTAGTTTAAAGGGTTAGTTCACCCAAAATGAAAACTAGCCCATTTTTTACTCACCCTCCAGGCATCCTAGGTGTATAATTCAATCAGAGTTCTATAAAAAAATATCCTGTCATTTCCGAGCTTTAGAATGGTATGGGCATTTAGATCTCTCCACAGAGCATTCACGTTCATCCGTTCATCACTTCTGAGTGGCACATGCACATCGCTGACGTCTTACGTCATCCGCCTGGAGCTGCTTCCATGTACGACCAGTTGGTGCAAGCTAGATTAAAGTGATTATTACAAACACCCACCCATGCATTTCTAAAGCTTGGAAATGCCAGGATAATTTTTTTATAGAATTCCGATTGGATTTGTCTCAAAGAATGAAGTCATATACACCTACGATGCCTGGAGGATGAATAAATAATGGGCTAATATTCATTTTTTGGGTGAATTAACCCTTTAACGGTGTGAACGTCATTAGTTTTGGTTAAGGACCCATCTAGAGTTTCATGACAGAGCTTGACATTTAATTACATTTGATTTGAATTAAATTTTGATTGGAAAATTGATATTGATTACAAGAATATTCCCAGTTTAGTACAAGTTAAGATAAATCAAAGCATCGAGGAAACAGAAGAGGAGGCACGAAAATGGAGATTACAGTGAGGCACTTACAATAGAAGTGAATGGGGTAAATTAATAAGGGATTTAAAAGCAGAAATACGAAATGTTGTCATAACTGAAACAGGAAGAGAGGGCGCGACATATAAAGCAGTCTTGCCCCCTTTTTTAAATAGCCAATAGCGTTTCAGGTCACACTTAATATTAGGTGGCCTTAACTATTATGTACTTACATCAAAAAAATAAGTACAATGTACTTATTGTGGCCATATTGCATTGCAAAACAGTTGTGCTTCTATTAAGGTGGGATATGGGTAAGGTTAGGGACAGGTTTGGTGTTATGGGTAGGTTTAAGGGTGGGTTAGGGTGTAAGGGATGGGTCAACAGTGGTAATTACAGAAATTAATTACAAATGTAATTACATATAGGTTTTTAAAAAAAGATAATTACAATGTAAAAACATGTATGTGCACAATAAGTACATTGTACCAAATGATTAATTTAAATGTAAGTACGTAGCAGTTAAGGCCACCTAATGTAAAGTGGGACCGCGTTTCATTTATATTAGCTTGGGCAATAGCTGTTGTTGAGCTTGGCAAAGCAGCATGTGTCAGCCACAATACCAACCATATAAAATATAAAATTTTGTGTAGAATGCAAATATTTCCGATATGTATTATGGTCTGCGCCGATTCACGCACATGATCAGCTCTGTGCTATCATGTCTCTGGACTGTACAGAAATGACTAAGGGTGTGTTCACACTTGTAGTTTGGTTTGTCTGGCTCATTTGGTCCGGACCAAAAAAGAAAATGATACATTTTGTCCTGGTCCGCTTAGTGTTTACACTGGCATTTTTGACAGCGAACCTAAAGATACAGAATCTAAAGGCATAGTGATACGTTCACAACCTGATTGGTTGGGTGGAATGACGTATATTTTGTGACGGAACTTACAGAACACTCCAAAAAAGGAAAAGGTGTCATGATCTGGGCTGTGGGTCTCCCCTCAGCCTCCTGAGGTCGCTGTTTTCCCTTCCCTGCACTCCACATCCCTAATTGTACACTCATGTCTAGTCATTAGCACTGATTACACTCACATCTGTCCACAATTGTTTGGTCTATAAGAACACTCATTTCCCACTACTCATCCTGGCTGCATTGTCTCCTGTACTGTCTACCGTATGGTTTGTTCCTGTCTCTGTTTCAAGTTTTATGTTAATCCTGCTCCTGCCCAGATCCAGTCGTGTGTGCCGTGTTGGACTTTTGGTTTTGTTTTGTTCTGTTTATTTGTGTTTATTGTTATTAAATATACTCCTTGCATTTTGGACCCAGATCTCCTTACTACAACGTGACAGAATGCAGCCAGCAACGATGGGTCCAGCGGGGAGGAATATTTTTTTTTCTTCTGAGGAGGCGGCGGCGTTTGAGGCGGCGACCGCTCGGTTCGAGGAGGTCATTCACCTTCAACTGGCCGAGATGGAGGCCTGTAGGGCCGAGTCGGCGCGACGGCGTTCCCGCTTTGCAGTGGGGGTGGAGTGGCTCTTCCGTGGGAAGGCGGAAGTGACCACTCCCTCTGTTCCGGACGCGGCGGTGACCGCTCTCTCTGCTCCGGACGCGGCGGTGACCGCTCTCTCTGCTCTGGACGCGGCGGTGACCGCTCTCTCTGCTCCGGACGCGGCGGTGACCGCGCTCTCTGTTCCGCACGCGGCGGTGGCCGCGCTCTCTGTTCCGGACGCGGCGGTGACCGCGCTCTCTGTTCCGGACGCGGCGGTGACCGCGCTCTCTGTTCCGGACGCGGCGGTGACCGCGCTCTCTGTTCCGGACGCGGCGGTGACCGCGCTCTCTGTTCCGGACGCGGCGGTGACCGCGCTCTCTGTTCCGGACGCGGCGGTGACCGCGCTCTCTGTTCCGGACGCGGCGGTGACCGCGCTCTCTGTTCCGGACGCGGCGGTGACCGTTCTCTCTGTTCCTGACGCGGCGGTGACCGCGCTCTCTGTTCCTGACGCGCCGGTGACCGCGCTCTCTGTTCCTGACGCGCCGGTGACCGCGCTCTCTGTTCCTGACGCGCCGGTGACCGCACTCTCTGTTCCGGACGCGGCGGTGACCGCGCTCTCTGTTCCGGACGCGGCGGTGACCGCTCTCTCTGTTCCGGACGCGGCGGTGACCGCGCTCTCTGTTCCGGACGCGGCGGTGACCGCGCTCTCTGTTCCGGACGCGGCGGTGACCGCGCTCTCTGTTCCGGACGCGGCGGTGACCGCGCTCTCTGTTCCGGACGCGGCGGTGACCGCTCTCTCTGTTCCGGACGCGGCGGTGACCGCTTTCTCTGTGCCGGACGCGGCGGTGGCTGCTGGCGTTCCTCTGGCGGCTATGCCAGCTCACGTTCCTCTGGCGGCTATGCCGGCTCACGTTCCTCTGGCAGCGGTGCCCGCTGACATTCCTCTGGCAGCTATGCCCGCTGACATTCCTCTGGCAGCTATGCCAGCTCACGTTCCTCTGGCGACTGACGTTCCTCTGGCAGCTATGCCAGCTCACGTTCCTCTGGCCGCTGGCGTTCCTCTGGCGGCGAAGCCAACTCACGTTCCTCCGCTGCACGGGCCTGGCCCGCCATCCCTCCCCCTGATTCACCTTCCACCGTTCCTCCTCCCTCCAGATGGTTTGTTTTTGTTTTTTTTGTTTTTCGTTGGAAACGTCTGGAAGCCGTTCCCTAGAGGGGGGGTAATGTCATGATCTGGGCTGTGGGTCTCCCCTCAGCCTCCTGAGGTCGCTGTTTTCCCTTCCCTGCACTCCACATCCCTAATTGTACACTCATGTCTAGTCATTAGCACTGATTACACTCACATCTGTCCACAATTGTTTGGTCTATAAGAACACTCATTTCCCACTACTCATCCTGGCTGCATTGTCTCCTGTACTGTCTACCGTATGGTTTGTTCCTGTCTCTGTTTCAAGTTTTATGTTAATCCTGCTCCTGCCCAGATCCAGTCGTGTGTGCCGTGTTGGACTTTTGGTTTTGTTTTGTTCTGTTTATTTGTGTTTATTGTTATTAAATATACTCCTTGCATTTTGGACCCAGATCTCCTTACTACAACGTGACAAAAGGTGCATTTGACTTAAAGCGGCGCTGCAGGTGTATGACATTAAACTACCCATTCACTGATCGGTCTGCTGATTGCCGCTTTAAGTCGAATACACACAATGCTGTCTGCTGGACGAAGCGCACTCGTGTGCATTTGATTTTGTTTTCAAAGAGCTCATAAAAGGCACTTTACCTCCTTGTTGCTCTATGTTTGCCCTCTGCTCATTTTGTTTTAGATACACTGCTTGTGCCCTTCGTGAAATCATGTTGCATAGCGTCACATCTTGTCATTACTTTCTGTTTTTGGTTCGTTTAGAAGTATTTGGTCCATCGCATTCATAATTCATTCAAAAGAGTTTGTTTGGAAGTTGATCGACACCCATCTTTTTAGTCTCTGCCCGCTTGTTTGGTGCGCACCAGGGTTCGGATGGCAGCGTTCACACTTACTCAAACAAACCGCACTAACAGAGCAGTCACACCATGGTTTGTTTTAATTGAACCAAACATGACAAGTGTGAACACAACCTAATTTTGTGAACATGTTACCGATTTCAGCTCCAGCTTTAGGGCCGATTTATAGTGTAGTGAATGGGACACTTCGGATTCTAGAGAGCATTTGATTAGACAGAAAGTTTGATGAGAAGCTGAAGTGCAAGGTGATGTCATTAAAATCATTGATCCATATTTTTGGAAGTTAGAGATTGTAAGTTTTGAATGCTTATGTGTTGTAAATGCGAATTTTGCCAATTTTTTGGAGCAAACTATCTTATAGATAGCCTTAGGGTTAACACATTCATACAAATAAATTAAAAACCTAAATTTAGATTTCATTGGGACTTAAATCCTGATTTGTTATTTCCCAAAAAAAAAAAGTCCAAGTTTGAAATAAGTTTGAATGTAAATTGAAAATAACAAGTGAAAATAACCTTTTGTGGCAATCAACATTATGCCACAAATGCTGTTGATCTTGTACTGAACTCCGAATACTAATAAGCAACAGCAATTTGCTTGTGCAATGATTTGACACACCTTCAAACTAAGTCAGGACTTAAAGAGTTTCCTGCAGGCAATTATGAAATTATGGTGTCATTCACATGCACTCATTTAATAAATACAGTAATTCCTTCATGACTTGAAGGCAGCTTAACAAGCTGTAAAACTGCCAAATCATGTGATTATAGAAAGCTGTCTATGAGCATTTCTGTTCATCTCATTGGTAGTTACAGCAATGCAAGTATGCAAACTGGATGCTGCCATCTTTGCTTCACAGGCACTCAAATTTATAAAAATTCTCCTTCCTCTTTTTTTCTTTCATGGCAATTAGTTTACACTCAAAATTTAATAGTGTGTCAACTGTAACTGTTATTAAGTTGAACATTTTTTTTTTATTGTATTACATCTTTTAAATTGCATGAGTCATTCTCAGCTTCAAGAAAGTCATTAGAAAATCACATTGCTGTGTGTGTTAGTAGTACATGGCCTCATGTATTCTTTGTGGTGGTCTGTCGGAAATGAAAGAGATGTTTTAAAAGGCAAATGTATGAAATATGAGCCTAAAGGAGATGATTTAGCTGCAGGGAAACTACTGAGTCATTATGTTGAGTGTGAATGGTCTTACATCTATCTGTAGGTGGTTAGCAGCCTTGTGTCCTGTGGTAGATTATAAGCTTTATAATGGATTCACTAGAAGCCTAAGGGGGGCCAAGCCTTACATGTGGCAGGTGTGCAGTTTAGACTGAATGGTTTTATGAATGATACTTAACTTTATGGGGCTTTGCTTATGCTCAGGTATAAACTGAATCTCACATTTTTTTTCTAATTAATTATTAAAAATAAAAAACGTATCGTAATAATAATAATGTAATTCTCCTTTCAAATGCAGATTTATTCACTTGTAACTCTGTATTCCATTATATTAAACGGTCCTCAGTTCAATACAAGAACTCTCACATTACACTATTTCATATCAGACGCTTCTCGCACACATATATAATATCCAAGAGTTCTTTGATCATTTAGCTAGGAATGAACAAACCACTGTAAAGTAACACAACCTCCTTCTCGACAGTTCATTTACATGGCCATGAAGTGTATCCCATTGTGTATCAGGCTGAAATGGAGTATAACAATATGACATCATGTTTTTATTTTCAGGAGATATCAGAAATGACTTCATGGATATTGTTCCAATCCAGTAAAGGGCAGTACAATAAAAAGTAAGGGAGTTTTGTAACAATTTAACTCTTTGTAGTTTTTATTTTACTTAAACTGAAAATGTGTTATAGGTAAATTAACATTAAATGCTATTAGAACATACACTGACAAAAATGATAAATGCAACTCTTTTGCTTTTGCCCCCATTTTTCATGAGCTGAACCATAAAAAAAGATGGACGACGCGTCTCTGCTTCATTCCACTATAGAAAAGTGAAGCCAATACATCTCAATATGGCCGCTGCCATCTTGGGGGAAATTACGTGATTTGGAGCCAGATTCTGCGCAGTAGAGATTCATTTGGAGCCAGAGTCTGCGCAGTAGAGTAGTGAGGCGGAGCCGCGGCATCAAATCCCGCCCAAACTCCCGCAAACCCAATCACAAGATCACAATTATAACACCACACCCTGTTTTTATAGAATTAAATAACTACCTAAAAGTGAACTTTTTAGAAAAATTTTAGTTGTGTCCTCATTTGGAAGGCCAAACAAAGTGCTTTCGCTTTCGCAATGAAACACACTGCGTCTCCACAACATGGCGGCTGCAGCAATACTACAGCCAGTAAAAGTTATGCCTTCTTTCTTTCCATATACATATGGGCGGTGTTATGCTAATCTACCCACCCCGTGACGTGTTCAAGTGGGGGGTGTTTGAACGAGCCGCTTTAGGGAGATATGGCTGAGTCTTAACTTTTATAATAAATATCTCTTTGGTTTTAGGACTTTAAGCTTATCTATGCACAAACAGCTTGTTACACTCCAGTGACAAAGGAAAACAAGAAACCGCTTCATATGACCACTTTAAAGGTGCCATAGAATGGAAAACTATATTTACATTGGCATAGTTGAATAATAACAGTTCAGTGCATGGACATGACATACCATGAGTCTCAAACACCACCATTTCCTCATTCTTATATAAATCTAGTGTTTGCAAAAGACCACCGGAAAATAGGTCAATTCCAACATAACACCAACTATTACGCAATAGCCCCAGGATCGTTAATAGTTACGCCTCCAACATTTGCATAGACCAGTCATCACTAACTTCAGTACATCAGAAAAATATGGAGAGCCGCTAAGGCTACGTTTACATTAATCCGGATACATTTGAAAATGGAGTTTTCATTTTAAAACGCTCTCTGTCCACACTAGCATTTCCAAGCATTTTCCAAAAGTTTCTCATCCATACTGAAACGTAGGAAAACATCAAATTTGCCTTACTGCGCATGCGTAAAGCCTAAAAAAATTATACAGACGCAATAAGTTTTCACGCAATTCTTCTGGCGGGATAATTTACGGAAATATCTCATCATCCACTGACGCGTCTATATCGCGCTCATTCATATTTTATCTGAAAAGCAATTGTCGTCATGTTTTGCAGGACAGCAACTGTGAGTAAATTTTCTGTCATCTTTTAGGACTGTAATTTGAAGAGTGTACAAGGTAAATCTCTTTAGCAGCAGACAGTGTGACAGTGAATAGCACAGGCACAATTACTGGTATAAACATAGATATCTATTGGTACAAAATGCGTCACATGACTGTAAATGCGTCAAGTTTTCAAAAGCCTCCGTTTTCACAGACCACACTACAGGGCCGTCGCCAGACCATTTTCATTGGGGGGGCATTTCATTTTCATAGGGGGGCACAGTTTTTATATATAATATTTTTTATATATAATTATATATAAAACATTAACTAGAATAAAGTTCTATATTAAAACATATTTTAAAGCATGTTTTTGCAGCGTTGAACAATAGCCGATCACAGACATGACTTCTAAGATTGCATGCACTGAGCAAAAGGAGTTTTTTTTTAAGGAATTGCGTAATATGTATTGATAAAATGCTATATGCGACTATATACTTTGCTAAAATAACATTCTTCCATGATCTATATAGGCCTACAACATTGCATTTTGTAATTTAAAACGAATTCATGACAATGCTTTACTTTAAACTACCCGAAAAGTTATAGTTAAAAGTTCCTTAAAATCATGTAAAGTAAAAAAAAAAACATATTTACGTACTTACTAGTTTTAAAACATTTGCTGCATGAATAAAAAAAGCTGCCATACACATATCAGACAAAATTGTATTAAGAGAAAAAAAAACAGTTGTTGTTGACAAATCCTTTAAATTTGCCTATTCAGATAGACGAACATAAAATCAGAAAATATTAGCTACAAAATAGCAGCTACAAAATTATAGTACAAATTTATAAATAAACATTATGAAATAAATCACAAATTATAATGGCATTCGTTATAAACACCATACAAAAGTCTAACCATACGAATTTAAAGAGAAACTGAAACACACCTATGCATCTTTCAGCAAGAATTTAAATATTGTCCACAGGCTCCGGCTCTATCGTTTAGATTTTTTTCCTTATGGCGGAACCAACTTAAAATATGTCATTTTTGGTCCCATTGATAAGAATAAGACATTATTCGGAACTGTAAAAGATTAACTTCTATTTGCACTCACTATAAAACAGCTTTCGTAAAATAAATAAGAAGTCTTTCAGCCTTCTCTGTTTCCTTGAGCTTGCTGCACGGTCACAAAATGAACCAGAACTCAGTGTCACAGTTTTTTTTTTTTTTTTTTTGGTTTGATAATATGTTAATTATTTAAGTGAAACATATTTTGTTTAGGACTATTTATTTTATTCTTTTATACCTCTTTTTTGGTTTTCTCCCTACACAGAATCCCATGCGCAATGCTTGCCTGCCTGCTTGCTACGCCAGTATTCCATCCAAAGTTAATTAAACTTATGCGCAAAATAAGAATATCACATAAAACATTTGCGAATAAAGCACTGTTACCATCCAGTGAGTTGAAGAGAACAAAATTGTCACTTCCTGATTAACTTGTGCTAAATATCACAAAGAAAAAAAAAATTCTGCAGTATAGGTGAAGGCACTGTAGGCTATAGCCTATGATCATTCTTATATATATTATTATATAGAATTTAAGATGCTGTGCAATGAGATCGGTCTGTTGGTTGGTCCAGTTATGCTATCACATTGCAAAGTCACATGTCAAATTTTTGATGAGCATCAAGGAATGTATTAGGTAAAAGTGTTTTCATCGAGTTTATGTATGTTTTCGGATAAGAATTTTATCTTACTTAGCAAATAAGTTTTTACGCGCATTTTTAGAATTTATGTGCATCTTGGCGTTTCCATCCAGCGTTTTTTATGCAATATCCAAAAATGTGCATAAAAAAGGTTACGGAAACGATTAGTTATTTGCTTCATATTAGTTTACCATTGTTTAGGCTAGTGCTCCTTTACAGCTAGATGATTTGTTTGGCAGTATTTAATGCTAGATCAATGTTTTTCGTTCTCAAATGTATAAGTTAACTCGCGGTCATGGGCAGGGGAGCACGTCGAGTCACTTTGGGGGGCCCCCCCTTGGCGACGGGCTTGCCACACTACAACGTGAAAACGGCATTTTCAAATTTATCCACTTTGGCCGGAGTTTTTAGAAATAATCGTTTTCTGTGATAAAAACGGGGTTTTCGTGTAAATGAGAGGCCAAACCGCAGGGAAATATCTGCGTCTTCCCTTCGTGTAAACGGGGCCTAAAGGGACATGGTTAGCTTAATGCTAGCGGTAGCCTGTTAAATTGCAGTACATAAGATTTCACTTACCACATAAACAGAGAGATGACTGCGCTGATGACAGTGAATGATTTACAGATCTTAAGTATCACTCACAAGCACCTGAACTTGTGTGGTAAGTAAGCACTCCCGCTGCATTCTAACTCTACACAGAGCACATGCATCACAATAGTGAGAGTAAAATGTTGCCGATTGTTGCCGATTGTTTTTATACTTGTGCGAGCTATGAGATGAGCAGCTCTGTGAAACAGCCAATCAGAGCAGAGCTCATTAATATTCACAAACCTTCCAAATAAGGCAATAACAGAGCATTTCATTCTAGGGACAAATCCTAGGGTTGTAAATGGAGCTGTAAAACCGTTTCTGGAGACTTTTTGCCCTTTCCTATGCCATATACCTTCCATGTAGATATCAGAGAACAATTTAGAATATTGTATAAATGCATTCTATGGCACCTTTAAAACATTTTTTGTTGTTGTTTGTTGTTTTAACTAACATAGAGAGTGCAGCGATCAGGCAGATGATGTGAATAAACAAGGGAGGCGTTCAATAACAGGACGTTCACTCTTCACAAATGTTGATAATAGTGCACATTCAGGCCCAGTCACGTTCTTTCTCTCTCCTGCCTCTCTCTGTTCATAACTCACGTGAAGCAGAGAGCTGCCACAGGGATACACGCAAAGCCAGAGATTAATTCAGTAATCTAATATGCAACTTTACATTTTGTGTTATGTTGAGTATGTGCTTGTGTATGTTTTCGGTTGCTGTCAGGAGTGGCATGACAGGACAAGCAAACTAAATGTTTCTGCTGCAAGCTCCTGACAGCTGCGGCCCCAGTAGTCATGTGAAAAGAAAAACAAAGTCAAACAGACTGAGCAAGAATATCAAGGTGCAGCAATCAAGCTAGTACTTATCACATTAATGACAAATTCTCGGAAAGTGACATTAATAATACGTCCTTCATACAAACAGACAAGAGCCGTTTAAGCCCTGTCACACTTTTGTTGAAAGGTTAGGGGTGTCAACTGGTTGGGTGAGTTTCTTGCGAGGGTGGAGTACAGTAAATACCGGAGGAAGGGGTTATGACAGATGCTTTAGGTCTGTTAAAGCCTGAGGGATCTAGTTATCTCAAATAATTATATTCATAGGCTTTAGAAACAAATACAGGGTATTTAAAGGTTTATCACTGTTGAGTAAAATTCTTTGACTCAAATGTCTATTTGGATTGTTTTGTTAAACAGAAAGCACAATATCTATGATATGATACAATATACAGTTTACATACTGTACACCTTGCATAATCTGCAAAATGTTAATTATTTTACCAAAATAAGAGGGGTCATACAAAATGCAACTTGTTTTTTTATTTAGTACTGACCTGAATAAGATATTTCACATAAAATAAGTTTACATATAGTCCACAAGAAAAAAAATAATAGTTGAATTTATAAAAATTACCCCGTTCAAAAGTTTACATACACTTCATTCTTAATACTATGTTGTTACCTGAATGACCCACAGCTGTTTTTTATTTATTTATATATATTTTTTTGTGATAGTTATTCATGAGTCCCTTTTTGTCCTGAACAGTTAAATGGCCTACTGTCCTTCAGGTCCAACAAATTCTTTGTTTTGTTTTTTTGTATTTGAACTCTTTTCAACAATGACTGTATGATTTTGAGATTCATATTTTCTTATTTTGGTAAAATAATTAACATTTTGCAGATTCTGCAAGGTGTATGTAAACTTTTGACCTCAACTGTAAAATATGATAAATATGATACTGAAATTATGTAAGTTTGTGTGTAATGCAAAAGAAATTCTGAAGATAGTTCTTTTTAAATTTGCGTGTTCCAAATTTGTCCTTTATTAATACATTTGCTTTTGTTGAAAATATCACGCTTACACTTTCTAAAGTTTCTTTCTAAAATACTTTATGCATTTTTGAGAAATTGCATCAAGAAATTTAGCATTACATCACTTGCTCATCAATGGATCCTCCCAGTGAATGGGTGCCGTCAGAATGAGAGTCCAAACTGCTTATAAAAACATCACAATAATCCACAGTAATCCGCACGACTGCAGTCTATCAATCAATGTCTTGTGAAGTGAATAGCTTTGTGTTTGTAGAAAACAAATCCATCATTAAGGCGTTTTAACTTTTAACCATTGCTTCTGGCCAAAATGCAAGTCCATAATTCATAATAACACTTCCTCCAGTGAAAAATCCAAGGACTGTTGTCATCACACATTAAAACCCAAAACAGAAATGTTTTTTGGTTGTTAAACTGTGGTGGATCTGTGCATATTACCTCCGGATTCAGACGAGACAACAATTACAGTCCTGATATATAAGTTTATACTTCAATATGAAAATATGACAAATATTGTTCTATACAAAAACCACAGGAATAATGTCTGGTAAAGTTATATTTGCTACTTACTAGGGATGTAACATCATTAAAATCTCACGATACGATAATATCTCGATATAAAGTCAACAATTCGATATTTACTGTGATATTAAAAAAGACAAATGAAGACTTGGAAAAAGTGTACAAAATAAATGAAAAAATAAAGTTAAATTATTTTATCTAATGCACTTTGAGAGTTCAAAATGAAGAGCTCCAACCCATGTTCTTAACTAGGAAAACGTAAATCAGAAGAAAATCTGTAAATTAACTTGTACCTGTACTTTAAAGGAAACTCACCCCTGTCTCAGTCTAAATTACATTCACCCTGGTGTTTTGGGAAGCCATACAAATTAGAAAATAATAATTATAATAACAATTTTATATTATTGTTGACAGCAATAGCCATAAATTGTAAAACAACTGCATTATGAAATAAATAAAAAAGAATATTTTACAGGTATTTTATTTTTGCTTTACACTAAAGTAGTCTTAAGTAGGGTATATATGTAGCAATAGCCAAAAATACATTGTATGGGTCAAAATGTTCGTTTTTTTATGCCAAAAATCATTAGGATATTAAGTAAAGATCATGTTCCATGAAGATATTTTGTAAATTTCCTGCCGTAAATATATCAAAGCTTAATTTTTGATTAGAACTTCATTTCGACAATCGCTTTAAAGGCGATTTTCTAAATATTTAGATTTTTTGGCACCCTCAGATTCTAGATGTTCAAATAGTTGTATCTCATCAAAATATTGACCTATCCAAACAAACCATACATTAATGGAAAGCTTATTTATTCAACTTTCAGATAATTTATACTTCTCAATTTCATAAATTTTACCTTATGACTGGTTTAGTGGCCTAAGTTCACATTTATACACTTGAATACACGTGAATTTATGTTAGAATAAGAACTTTATATATTTTAAAAACTACAATTTTTGCCTGGATTGACCTGTTTTGCTACTGCGATCCCACAATATTGATAATCCCTACTATTTGCCTTTAACCCCATACCATTTAAAACGATATGTGACTTTTTCTAAATAAACATTATTTATAACCAGTTAACTAACTGATAAAAAAAAATGATTTTTAAAATCACACATGCAAACACAAAACCCAGCTGACTAGTTAGGCTGCTATTATGTCATGTCAATTCCAGATTGTGATTCAATGACTCTATGAACCTCTCAGCAAAGAGACGACCACAAAATGAAGAAAAATTGAATCTTCAAATCAGGAAGGCTATAAAAAGATTTCTAAGTGCTTCCTGCATGCAGTTTCCTCAGACTAAAATGTAATTTTGAAATGGAAGTTAAAGGGAACTTATGGTGAGAGACTATAAAAAGATATTAAACACTTCCTGATTACAGCATCCATGGTTTGAAATGTCATTAAGAACTGGAAGTCAAGGGGAACTTGAAGATGAACAGAAAGAAAAACGTCCAGCTGCCAGTAAACAGGTCATAAATACAATTTTTAAAAATAAATGTAAAAAACTACAACATATAATTGGAGATTGAAGCTTCAGCTGGCACAAGAGGAGATGTCTGCTGGTTTTGACTGTTTTCTGGCTATAGGTTGTCATTTTACCAAGTTAATATTACAAAACACTGACTGTTTGCGTGCCTCTCATGCATTATCATATGTTCCACTTGGTTCAATTTCAGCAAATAAATAGTAAACATTCTTTGGCACAAATATAATGAATTTGTTTGTTGTAAAAGTATGTGATTATTTTATAAAGCAAACTAGCAGTGAAAAGTGACTTGGGCAAGAAAACTTCAGTCATCATTAGAATATTCCTCCCTGTTATTATTGAATCAGGGAGCATTTTATGAGGCCAGAAATGGAGCAAGCGCTGCTTGCAAGAGCAGGAAATTCATAGGGTTAATGCACAATTAACCGTTTTATTGTTTGGTCTGTAACCACATTCATTTAATTGCGCTTCAGAAGCATTTGACTGCACATGCACTGCGGCAAGAGCCAAAAGAGCCAGATTTTGCTCGATAGCCAAGAGAAGTCACAAACAAAGGCGGACACACACATTCCTCTCCTAGAAATGTCCTCCACAACACTTTGTGGCATGAGTACCGCATGTTTATTTGTCTGTTTTTGTCTACGAAGCAAAAAAAAAAAAGTTATGTGGAACTTAGTGGGAGATTCGGTCGACTAAGCATGAGAAATATCTCACGTGTCCAGGCTTTTGACTATTAGCATAGAGTCTGGTCTGCATTTCAGTTTATTCCGTGGCCAGGAACCTCCCATTTAGGAACTTTTTTTTGCAGTTTCCAAAAGAAATGAACACTAGAGGTGGTAAAACAGCAAGCACTTGTAATTTTCGTACACAGTTATAATTACAGCTCCATATGTTTTGCTTTCTGGACGTAAAAAGCTTGCTCAATAGCTCAGCCGGCACAGAACTGGACTTAGAATGTGGAACCCTTGGGTACGAATCCTGTGAAAAACATGACTAATGATGGAAGAGCTGAAAGATAAGATTGAAAAACAAGCTGTAACGGCATGCTTGCGATTGCGTTTTTATGTCACATTAACTTTTGTTCATACTATCGGGTAGGTTTAGATGTAGTGCAGGTGGCATGTTATTTTAAAACGTCACAGAGTGTTAGAGTTATAGCACCACTCAATGGATATTTCAAGTCAGAAATGCGGTGACTCATACAAAACCAACATCACATAAAATGTAAACTCAGGTACGTTCATCTGTTCTAGGGGGAAAAAAACAAACCCTCTTTTAGTGCCACCCAGTGGACATTTCACATTGAATATGTCATGGTGGTACGTATTTCGCATCTTGCGAAAAATTTCCCAGAGGTACGTTTTCATCACGAGACCAGGTTGATAATAACAGTAATTTATTAAAAAAAAAAAAAAAAAAAAAAAAAAACGAATAATGGCGCAGAGCAAACTGTTGTACAGAAAACATTCAAAATATATAATCTAAATATATCTAAAATATTAACATAAAATTAAATACAAATGTCTGTTCAGAAGTAATTATTAATAGACATAACTTAGAAAATAGCGCAGAATAGTGAAATATTTCTTGAGAGCAAAAGGGAAAAAAATAAACAAACTTTCAGTCAGCAATTACAGGTTCTGGTCATATAATTAGAATATCTTCAAAAAGTTGATTTATTTCACTAATTTCATTCAAGAAGTGAAACTTATATAAAGTATACATTCTTTCCACACAGACTGATATATTTCAAGTGTTTATTTATTTTAATTTTGATGATTATAACTGACAACTAATGAAAACCCCAATTCAGTATCTCAGAAAATTAGAATATTGTGAAAAGGTTCAGTATTGAAGACACCTGGTGCCACACTCTAATCAGCTAATTAACTCAAAACACCTGCAAAGGCCTTTAAATGGTCTCTCAGTCTAGTTCTGTAGGCTACACAATCATGGGGAAGACTGCTGATTTGACAGTTGCACAAGGAGGGCAAGACACAAAAGGTCATTGCAAAAGAGGCTGGCTGTTCACAGAACTCTGTGTCCAAGCACAATAATAGAGAGGCGAAGGGAAGGAAAAGATGTGGTAGAAAAAAATAGATTCACAAAGAGTGGACTGCTGCTGGAGTCAGTGTTTCAAGAACCACTACGCACAGACGTATGCAAGACATGGGTTTCAGCTGTCGCATTTCTTGTGTCAAGCCACTCTCCGCGCAACAATAGACAGCATCAGAAGCGTCTCGCCTGGGCTAAAGACAAAAAAGACTGGACTGCTGCTGAGTGGTCCAAAGTTATGTTCTCTGATGAAAGTAAATTTTGCATTTCCTTTCAGGGTCCCAGAGTCTGGAGGAAGAGAGGAGAGGCACAGAATCCACGTTGCTTGAGGTCCAGTGTAAAGTTTCCACAGTCAGTTTGGAGTGCCATGTCTAATTTTCTGAGATACTGAATTTGGGGTTTTCATTAGTTGTCAGTTATAATTAGAGATGCTCCGATCAGCGTTTTTGGGGCCGATCACCGATTACCGATCACCAAGATCATGATCTGCCGATCGCCGATCACAGAATGGCAGGGGAATGGGAATCTTTTATCTATAATCTAGCAGAGTTTGCACCATTTGTAGAAATGGTCGACGATAGTTAGAGGTATCGCCAGTTGCTGATGCCTTTGACGATAGCAAGACGATTATTATTATTATCCGTCAAAAAGGTGCCTAACTTTAGCGATGCAGTGCAGAGAGTCGGTTCTAGGATGCTTCAGAAACTTGCCGCGGTATAAACAAACGCATAGAGTGGCCACGTCGCCTTAACGCGCCACATGGGTAAGACATTTATTCATCATACAGTGTAGATAGATAAACTGATTATAACGAGAGAGTTTTTTTCAAGTGCACCTTGCACTAGACTAGGCTACACTAGTTAGTGATGAAGTTCTTTGATAATGTAAATGTTCTTTGCTTGTTATTTGTAGCTGCTTTTTAAGACGATGTAAGGATTATATTATCCAGCATTGCACAGTCATTAGGATAAATGTAGTAAAATGTGGTTTAGGCTGAATTAAATACGATATATCAGAATCTGTATATAGGAAGCGTCAACATTCACCTCAGTAACATCTATATGTGTTAATTAGAATTACGATGCGATAAAATGGCGCTAAACATGCGCACGTGAATTATACGGGCATCGTTTCACCTCATTCTATATGAACTGAACTACAACATGAACTGATGACAACAATCAGACATACAGCGGTAACATTATTGACGAGTATAGAAAGATACATTCATTTACATTCAAGCACGCACATTTACCACTCACTGAAGATAGCAGAGAATGAAACCGAAAGTAAACTTGAACTTCTCCGGCAAAACTACAGTCAGCGCTCTGTACACGCACAACTTAGTCACATGCCCAATAACAAGACTACCCTTACAAAACGAATAAGGAATTTAGTACTCATGTTGCCACTGGTAAGCTCCGCTCTGCTGTTGTTTACCTGTGCGCCGTGCATGCACGTGTGAAAGAGTCACGCAAGTAATTTACGTCAAGTGATCGGCTTTTTTGAAAAGCTATTTTTGGCCAATATCGGCCGATCATGATCGGTGGCCGATCAATCGGAGCATCACTAGTTATAATCATCAAAATTAAAAGAAATAAACACTTGAAATATATCAGTCTGTGTGGAATGAATGTATACATTATACAAGTTTCACTTAATGGAATTAGTGAAATAAATCAACTTTTTTAAGGTATTCTAATTATATGACCAGCACCTGTATATTTACAAACCCTCTGTGGGACGCCTAAGTTTACTTATCCTAATCTAATCATTACAAACTATATATCGTTGGAAATGTCTAAGGCTCCTAAATAGATATTTTACACGTTTTTTGTGTTACAAATTATGTAGGAAAAGTAATAGATTAATAGATTAGAGTTCTGACCTTTGTCTGACTTCCTCGTTGCCTTTTTCCCTATCACGCTTTAGAAATCATAAGAAATTATATATCAGTTGAATACTTAAAATCTCTAAATTCATCCTTTGAAAACCATTTTTAAATTGTATTAACATGGAAAATGTACATCAAAATCATATAACAAAATGTTTTTGTTCATGAATTGTAAAAATTTTAATTTGAATACTGCATTTTCACATCTATGTTCAAAAATGGGAGTGACAGTTAAGGGGTTAAAATATGTTTTTTTTTTCTGTAATATGTATTTTCTTGTGTTTATTTATTTATTTTAAGTTCCCCATAATGTGTGGGGGATACAAGGTACACACATGCACACACACACACAGGAGACTGGCTTGACGGTTTGCTTATTGCCCTAGAGCTAAACATCACAGGGGGAATAAGACATCTGTTGTGTCAACACTTTTCCTAATACCCCAAATCCTCAGAGACGTTTGTGCAGATGTAAGAACTACAGGTCAGATAGTATTAGGAGACCTGATACATCAGCACCATTTGTCAGATTTCATCCTAAATTGAGTGATTTGTTTTCAAAATAAATCCCTATGAGCCCACAGCAATCTGACAAGTATAAACTTACAGCATGATTAAACCACTGCAGTGTGATTCATCCATGTTTTAGATAATACATTTTAAACTAATATTTGACCAATTTCAGACAAGCGGTTCTCACTTTGGTACATTTCTCAGATCAGTTCTTAAAACTAATTGTTCAACCTCCACATCATCTAGTCACTTGTGCAAATCATAAAAGCAGTTTCTCATCCTTTATCATTAAAATTTTTTTTATGTAATTTTGCCTTTCAACCATTTTTTTTTTCATACAGAATATCTCCACAAAGATGGCAGTATCCAAATTCTAATTAATAACCTACAGTCTTAAAAATAAAGGCTCTTTATTGGCATCAATGGTTCCATATGAAGAACCTTGAACATCCATGGAATATTCTTTATTGTCAAAAAATGTTCTGTTACCTGGCTGCCCTAAAATTTTAAGTTCCCTTCCGAGGGAACTCTCACCGCGTCCCCTAGGGGTCGCTATTGGGGAAACCAGCAGCGTGACTCATGTCTGAAGAATGCATATAGAAAAACTACATGAAATGGCCGGAGACAGCGTATGACGTCGCTGCTGGTGCGTCACTACCGGGCGACACAGTATAAAGGGCCACCGGTGTAAACACACATCCTCTTCACTGTCTTCAGCTTCTCTTTGTCTGAACGTGCATTCTGGTAAGATTTATTTTATCTTTCCTATATCATGGCGAGCACTAGCAAGATGTTTAAGAGGTGTGCTGATCCTTGTCCGCTAGTGATGCGCGGGTCGGGGTTTTTTTCAACCCGCGGGTCCCGCAATTATGAAATTATTTGGCCCGCCCCAGCCCGCCCCGCAGTACTGTATCTATTTTTACAACCCGCCCCGCCCCGCACCCGCGACAATTAAATAGACATACTATGCATTGTAATGCAAATGAAAACCGAAAGTGCTTTTCGCCCTTTAAACTGGCAACAATACTGTACGATTATGAATATGAACCATAAATCAAATCATATTAATAACAAGATAATCAGTGGTGTAACGTTAGTGGTGCCGGAAGAAATGTGGGTATATATGCTTCATTTATGAATATCGTTTTGAACTTTCTGTTTGAACGCATTCGTTTACTGGATCCTTGGACTGAAAGGTTTAAAGGTTCACTGGTTTAAGGAAGTTCTGATCATGAAAATCTGCTTCTTTTTATTTGTAAGATATTGTTTTCGTTATTATGTACTGTTTAAAATGACTATGGGTGCAGGAGACGCAGCGGGCGCAATCACCAAATACACTTCAAAGCAAGCCGGCGCCACAGTCCTGACTACATCATTGCTGTCTTTATTGTGTGTTTTTAGCGAATATTTACATTCATTCACATATGACTGGATGTGGTTGACTGTCATGATTTTGGCTAATGCAGGAAAATGCGCATCAGAGGAGATTTAAATACGCATAGCACCAGGCCTGCAGAGCCGAATGAGCGTTCGCTTGATGCGCTTGTGGCTGGCAGCGGGAGCTGCTTGGCGCTTTCGTGACGTGACGTGTTGATAACCTTATTAAAGAACTTAATAAAATATGAAAATAGATATTCCCAAATATGTAATATAGGCTATAGGGAATTGCACGCAACATACATTGATTTTTTAATTTTATTTTGTATTTAATGACCCGCCCCAACCCGCCCCGCAAATAAAGTGACAGTTTCTTTACCCGCCCCAACCCGACCCGCGGGTTACCCGCGGGGCCCGCGGGTTATGAGACGACCCGCGCATCACTATTGTCCGCGTTATTTAACGCCTGGCGACACACACGATCTTTGCGTCTTCTGTTTGGGTGAAGAGCACGCACGCGAGGTCCTCGAGGGGGCAGCGTGTGTACACAGTGAGCGTTTTCCTATGAAAAAGCTCCGTTCTCGTCTGTCTCTCTATTTGAGAAAAGATGAGCGTCCAGCTGTTCCCCACGGTTCAGGGCCTGCCGGGTTCCACCCAAGATGAGCAGGAAATACTTCTTGAAGACGAAGAAGCTGAGGCTGAGTCTTCCTCTATTTCCTGCCCTGCGTATGAGGAGCTTTTGGAGGTCATGGATCGGGCCACGGCAAGACTTGACTTGCCTTAGAAGCATGCCAGAAAGGAGGCCCCGCGGGGTTGCCTGGATGAACGCTACCTGTCCGACCATCGCCTCCAGGCTCCGGTAAGCCTTCCATTCCTTCCCGACCTCCATTCAGAGATCGAGAAGGTATGGAAAAAGCCGTTCTCTTCCCGCATTTTTAGATTCCCATTTGCTAAGTATTCAAATATTGAAGGAATGCGGGAACACGGCTATGAGAAGATGCCCCCTGTTGATGAGATGTTAGCTAACTATCTCTCAACAGGCGAGACATCCTCTCTTAAGGCTCCCTCTTTGCCATCAGAACCCCTTCAAGTTACATCTAGCTTAAATGGCAAAGCATACGTAGCAGCAGGTCAGGCGGTGGGTGCGTTGCACACCATGGCGGTGCTTCAAGCCTACCAGGCTGACCTGCTGAAGGACCTGGATAAAGGTCAGGGACTTTCTCCTGATGAGGTGGCAGAGTTGCGTCGCACCACAGATCTTGCTCTCCGTGCCACCAAGCAAGCCGCCACCCACATGGGTAGGGCCATGGGTGGTATGGTGGCTACGGAGAGACATCTGTGGATAAACCTGGCCGATGTTGGGAAGAAAAAAAGGGGCTTTCTCCTCGACGCGCCGGTTTCGCCCTCTGAGCTTTTCGGTTCCTCTGTTGAGACGGTGGTCGAGAAGTTTAGAGAGGCCAGGGCGCGCTCAGCCGCCTTTAAAACCTTCATTCCTCGAAGGTCCAGGTCCGAACCTGAACAGACCAGGGGTTCTGGTCCGTTTCGTTCTGAGGAACACAGACGGACACAGAAGGCTAGTGTTGCAACCCGCACCCCTCCACCGCCCGCGGGTGGCTCTAGGAGACGGCGCGGACCGAGGGGAGGCAGACAGGATCTGAGGGAAGTAATTCAGACGAGACAGCAGTCTCGGATGAATCAGAGTAAAAAATAAGATCTTTTGCTCCTTTCCTCGATCCCTCTGCCCCTCACTCGGTAATTCCCCTGTGAATTTTTTACGTCAGCTGGGAAGCTGCCCGGGCCTCTGATGTTTTCAGCTGGTTTCTGAGTTTTCAGAACCACCATTACTGATGGTCTGGAACTAAAAACAGTCCTCCTTTGGGTACTGTCTTAATGTAAATAAGTGCTTTGACACTTATGGGTGAGTACGATCTATTTTCTTTAAATAAGAAAACTTTATACTGTCTCAGTCTGTCTGTTGTGTTTATACTTTCAGGGAAAGTATTATGAGTCTGCGGCGGATGCTCCCCCTCTGATCCTATGGGTTATGGTCATGGCAGTGTTCGTCTCCTCCACACCACAGGTTGTGCGGTAAAACCACCCTCACAGCATATGTTAGACACAGGACTTTTGTCCTCATCAAGGTAAGCTCTCTGAGTTTCTTTGCAAAACCTTGGAATGTTTAACTATGTCCCTTACAGGCCATTCAACCTCGTGAGAATCCCTACTAGACCCTCTCTCTGTGGAAAACCAGAGCCGAAGGGGAGGGTTTATCAGCTAAAGCTATCAGCACCGCATGAGTTCTTGTCTCCGTGAAGCAATTTCTCAGGTATCCGAAAGTTTATGTCCTGTTGAGACAGTAACATAATTTCTGTGGTGCTCTATCGATCCCCCTGAGGGCGGGGCCGATCCAATAAGTAGTACTCCCTTTTCCATGGGAAAGGTTCTATTCAGAGTACCGCTCTCGCTGACAGAGCCAGGTTTTCCTCCCGGTCATCTGGGTTAGAAGCCTGCCCTCTTTGTTCAGGTTGATTCTCATTCTTCAGGCCTCACGCACGAGCCGGGCTCTCCCCTTTCTGAGGAAAGGGTTCGTAATGAGCGCCCCCTCGACTGGATGGGCGTTCCTCCCTGGCCTTCAGGGTTAGGAGTCTGTCCTCATGACTAGCCAGAAGCTCCCCTCTCAGGACCTTTAGGTAACTTTGGTAGCTCCCCTTTCCACGGGAAGGGTTCTCTCAGAGCTCTTCAACGACAGCTGCTCACCTTAATTCAAGGTTCGTCAGTAGCACCACTGTCGTATGGACAAATTCCCCTTTGGTTGGGTAGAATCTGTCATCAGGCTTTCTGAGTCAAGTATTATGGCTCCCCTTTGAGAAGGGTTCCACTTGAGAGCGCTGCCCCTGGCAGGAGGAGTAAGCTCCCCTTCTAAGAAGGGTGAAATCTGAGCGCTGCCTCCGGGCAGGCGGGTTTTCCTCTCTGTTATCAGGGTTAGGAGCCTGTCTGTGCCTGACTTCCGGGTCGAGTGTCACCTCCCCTTCAGGCTTCATGACTAACTAGGAGTTCTCCCTTTTCAGGGCCTTGAAATGACTTTGGCTGCTCCCCTTTTTGCGGAAAGGCTCTTACTAGAGCACCACCTTCTGGCGGGTGTTGGCATTCCTCCCTGTTTTTGTTTTTGCCCTTAACGTGCTAGAAGCAAGGGCTCCTTACGTAGAAGTCTCTTCAGGCTGTTGGCAGCTCACCTTTTTCAAGGTTCCTTCAAAGCAGCACCACTGCCGCATGGTGAATTTTCTCCTTTTGACTAAAGGAAGAAATAATCACTGCCTTTTCTCAAGGTCCTGATTCGAGCACGTTCGCTCCCCTTTGCGAAGGGTCCCGTTTTAGAGCACGGCTCCTAGTGGGATGAGTATGCTCCCCCTTCTAATGAAGGGTAATTCCTGAGCACCACCTTCTCCTAGTAAGCATCCATGTGGACTGGCTTTAGTATGCTCCCCTTCACACTAAGGGTCCCTTCAGAGCGTAGCCCTTTTAAGGACGGATGTTCCTCCCTGCAAGTCGGGGTTAGGGGTCTGTCCGCTGTCTGCGTCCACTATCATGATGGTCAGTAGCTCCATGATTTCATCAGTCGACTAACAGTTTGAGGACTGTCTGTCCTGAATAGGGTGTAGCATTGCTCCCCTCTCTAATACAGGGAGGGTCCTCCCCTATTTTAATTCTTGTCATCTTTGACAAATCTGGAGCTTTAACAGTGATACCCCCAAAAGGGGGAAAACACAGTCTCTAAATCTCATTTTACTAGGGTAGTGTCCCACGCTAAACCCTGGGCACTTTCTGAAATCCACAATAGTGGTAAGTGCGCACGCAAATCCTTGTGCACTTCCTAAAATCCACATAAGTGGTAAGTTCTCACCAAGTTTTTTGGTTCTTTTCTAAAATCCTATACGGTATGGGTTACGCGGTCCTCGTTCACATTTTTTGAGTTGGTTTAAAACCCCCGTCTCCCTGGGCCCAACTTCACTCGATATCACCATAGATATTTCCTGACCATCTGTTATCCAGGGTGAGTTATCTGACGGTAACCCCTGCTAGAACGGTCTCTGTACTGGCAGTTCCTGTTCTAGTTAAGCCTAAGTACTAACTTAGCCGTTCCTCCGAAGGAATCTCCTATTCCAACCCGAGCTGTGCTCTGGGTCCTTGACCCGTTCAGGTAAATGAGTAGCAGTTCAGGCTTTGGCCGGGGAGGATACGTTCTGACAGCTGTCACCTCGTCCTATAGGGGTAATTCTTCACAAAATTTACACTAAGTGCTCACTACTATGCACTCCCCTCAGCACGGAGACGTGGGTATAACCGTTCCCCAATAGCGACCCCTAGGGGACGCGGTGAGAGTTCCCTCGGAAGGCAACGTCTCTAGGTTACGGATGTAACCATGGTTCCCTGAGAAGGGAATGAGACACCGCGTCCCCTACGTTTTTTTTCCATGCTTCGGACGAGAAGCTTCAGACGATGAAGCGGATGTGTGTTTACACCGGTGGCTCTTTATACTGTGTCGCCCGGTAGTGACGCACCAGCAGCGACGTGCGTGCCGCAGTGATGTCATACGCTGTCGCCGGCCATTTCATGTAGTTTTTCTATATGCATTCTTCAGACACGAGTCACACTGCGGCGTTTCCCCAATAGCGACCCCTAAGGGATAATAATAATTCGTTACATTTATATAGCGCGGTGCTATATATATATTTATATAGATACGGTGTCTTGTTCCCTTCTCAGGGAACCATGGTTACATACGTAACCTAGAGACGTTCAGTCAACTTGAAATGTTAAGTTGTACTAAGTGACAACTTAAATATTTGATTTGATTCAACTTAAAATTTGAATGCAGCCAGGTAACTAAATATTTTACGTTGACTCATCAAATTGTTTTTTTATTTTTTACAGTGTAATATTCAAATATATTAATAATGTATGCTGCTGCAATGCTTTTCAATCTAATTGAACATCCCAAGAATCATGAATACGTGAATACTGACAATCATGCAGCTAGAGAACTTTAATGTTAGCCTGGCGAGCCAGACTTACATCAAGATGTTTAGTCTGGAAACTCTCCATAGACGCGGCTTACTCCGAGGGGCGGGATAAACGGTTGTCTCTCAAAATCCCTATGCACGCAATAGGATAGCGCTTCAACCAATCAGAGCAACGAAGAAGGTGACGTAGTAATTGGTATATTAAGCTTTTTCCGTATCCAGTCGGCAAAACTCCAAACACATCTTCCTTTTTTAAAAATGACTTAAGTGCCGTTCTTTGCTCGTTTCTTAAAGAAAAACTTAACTCCAAGTCCTCCAGAGTCGCGGCCAAAGCCGATTCGAAAGACCGCTGTTCGACAGCTGCAGCCGCCATTCTTTGTTTTTCAAGTGGCAGCCGTCGCAACTCTGTCGTCATATGTTAAGCCCGCCCCGCCTACTCTATACGCGTTGTGATTGGCCTGACCCAATTTGGGTTTTTGCAGCTAGAAGGTCTATTGAGAGTGTCTAGACCCACCTGGCTGCAAAATAATTTTTGCTGCCGCTAGGGTGCGTCTAGATTTCTAGGCTACTTTAATGTTTAATGCTCTGTAGATTTTTAGGATAATTCTTCAGGATAATTCACTAAAATGTTCTTTGGGTACATGTGTACACTGTAAAAAATTTGCTGTAGTTCTGCAGCTGGTTGCCAGTAACTTACTGTAGATTTTTAATTTATGTTATTTACTGGCAACAGTTTGTTCAAAGTTAAATGAACATTAAACATTAACAAGTCTTTGTCTTTACAGAATAAAACTATAAAATAACAACCTACTGCAAAGCATTCTGAGACTTGTTAATGTTTAATGTTCAATTAACTTTGAACAAACTGTTGCCAGTAAATAGCATAAATTAAAATCTACAGTAAGTTACTGGCAACCAGCTGCCAGTAATACTGTAATTTCTACAGATTTTGTTTACAGTGTACCCTTTATTATTAAGAGTGTTGTTGGGACATTTTTAGTCCCCATGAGGAAATTATACAGAATGAAGTTATTTAAAAATCTAAAAATGCATAAAGTTTTGTGTGAGGGGTAGGTTTAGGCATAGAAAATACAGTTTGTACAGTATAAAACAATTACATGTATGAAATGTCACCATAAAGCATGGAAAATAAATAAATCAGACAAATGTCAAGTTGCAATCTTATTTAGTTTATTATTTCTTATTTGTAATAGTAACTGCATTAAACCTACTTTAGGAATTCTAGTAAATTCACATTTATATGATACAGTGTACATAACAGTAAATACAAGTAACATTCAGTATTGTTTCTTCCTGCAGAACCTGCGTCCAAATAAACCCAACCAAACATCTGCTCACCATCTCATGCTCCTCACAAAGCTCCTCTACCAAGTGCAAGATTCAGGGGTTTCTGAGCAACTCCATGTCCAACAACTGCACAAGTGTGATTGTCAGAGAGCAATGTGCCACATTAGTACATCTCAGAGATATGTGCTCTGATATTGTGTAACACTACAAAAATATTCTACAAATGAATTGAAAGCCAAACAGCACCAAAATGATTTTAAACAAGAAAAATGGTACAATGGTTGAAGAACAGTGGCAAATCATATGACTTTCTTTTAGTTTGTTGGGTTTGTGGTTGCAGGATTGTCTGATATTGCCCTCCAAAAAAAACAAAAAAAAAAACACAAAATGAATCACAAACACAGCAAAATTATGTACAAACTGAACAGAAAAAAACACAACACAGACCTGATATTAATCTCAGGCATTTGTTATACAAAATGATGTATATCATACTTTGTAAGTGCTACACTCTAATTTGGTTTAAAAAAATTTAATGAATAAAAAAAAATCACATCCAGAAATGGAGAATGCCTTCATTTTAACATACAAATTACAGTGTTTGCATTTTTCCGAAAATGTATGGCCATAAAGTTTAAATCAGTCTTTACTCAGTATTTTGGCTGACTGTTACCTGGCTGCCCTTAAAATTTTAAGATAAGTCAATTGAAAAAAAGTTTAGTCAACTTGAATGTTAAGTTGTACTAAGTGAAAACTGATATATTTGATTTGATTCAACTTAAAATTTGAATGCAGCCAGGTAACAAAATATTTTAAGTTGACTCATCAAATAGTTTATTTTTTACAGTGTAATATTCAAAGATATTAATAATGTATGCTGCTGCATTGCTTTCCAATCTAATTGAACATCTCAAGAATCATGAATACGTGAATACTGACAATCATGCAGCTAGCGAATTTTTGTGTTGTTTCATATCTTTCACATAAGTACATAAAATATTTCTCCCTTCTCTCAAGTCCAAATGTCTGTGCTGAAGTTCAGAAGATCAACCTCCATTATAACACCATTATAAGGCCACTGATATACTGAGAACATAGAAATAATATGGAACATTGACAGATGGGCAAATCTCCACACAAACCCTGAGACGTTATAAATCCCTGGAGATTTCTTTTGAATTGATTTCTTCCTGTCATCAGAATTTGAACCAAATATATCAATTACACAAATTGTTACATCAGATCACATCAGTTTTTTTGGTACTTTATCCATTAACATGCTGCTGAATCTTGGAGTGCAACTTTATGAGATCTCCTACTTTCTAAGTCCTTCTGTGTTCCCACACTTTTAGACCAACGAATGTCCAATCATCCCTAAAATTCCCTGATATACCCAGGTTTTCCATGACCGTGGGAACCTTGTGTTATATCTTCAAAAGAGTTGCTTCTAATCACCCTGAACGCTCATATCAGTCACCGGTTAATTTTATGGGGAAGCTTGTTTCTTTGGTGTGTGTTTATGAGCGTTTATGTGTCTTGTGTCTTTAGCATTTTTCTATCTGGGTCACAGACTGCATGGCCAAGCGCTTTTGTCATGGTGATGACCCGAGCCAGGTAGTGACCAGTGTCATGTTACCGCTGTAATAAAGAAAAAAGGAAAAAAACAAAAAGGAAAACGCTATCATCTTTCAACCAGACCACCAGGATGACAAAACCTCCTGCTTATTTAATGCATCTAAAATGTTCAGAGTCACATGCCTAGATGTAGACAGAACAAACACTGATAAAGATAATGTAATGAACATACATTAGTGGTGTCTTTTAGGCCGCCATCATTTATACTATTGTTCTAGGTTTAGGGTTATGAACAAACTTGGGCGAAATGATACTGCAATTACAATTTGTGCTATAATTTTTCTAAAACTTTGGACAAGCCATAAGACTAGAATGTTAGGAACCACCCATGGGCATTTTATTTACTATAGAAAACAAGTTGTAAAAAGGCAGATATTTATATAATTTTTACCTACATTAAGTGGCTTATGTACAGTATAAAGAAATATAAATAATATTTTAACTATGAGTGAATGTTTGGTGGGAAAATAAATATTTTTGATCAACATTAATTCAAAATGTAAAGTTCGACTCTTGTGTAAAGTTTAACTCTTCCTGAAATGTTGCTCTCTGTTACTGACACAACAAAAGATGAGATATGGAAAGTGCTAGACCTAGTTGATTACTCATGTCAGAGACGTTTTAAAGTTTTAAAGTTGATATTCAAATAAAAATCTACCTGATACAGTTGAGGTCAAAAGTTTACCCCCCCCCCCCCCTTTTAGAATCTGCAAAATGTTAATTTACCAAAATAAGTGGGATCATACAGAATGCACATTATTGTTTATTTAGTACCGACCTGAATAAGATATTTCACATAAAAGATGTTAACATATAGTCCACAAGAGAAAAAAATGACCCATTTCAAAAGTTTACATCCCCTTGATTCTTAATACTGTGTTGTTACCTGAATGATCCACAGCAGTGTTTTTTTTGTTTAGTGATAGTTGTTCATGAGTCCCTTGTTTGTCCTGAACAATTAAACTGTCTGCTGTTTTTCAGAACAAATTCTTTGGTTTTCCAGCATTTTTGTGTATTTGAACACTTTCCAACAATGACTGTATGATTTTGAGATCCATCTTTTTACACTGAGGACAACTGAGGGACTCATATGCAACTATTACCAAAGGTTCAAATGCCTACTGATGCTTCAGAAGGAAAAGCCATGCATTAAACTTTTAAACAGAATGGAGATGTGCACATTTTTTTTTATTTTGCCTAAATATTATATTTTTTTCATTTAGTACTGCCCTTCAGAGGCTACAAAAGATACTTACATGTTTCCCAGAAGTCAAAATAAGTTGCATTTACCCTGATCTTCAAATTCAAAATTATTTCACCCCCTGGCTCTTAATGTATGTGTTTTTCCTTCTGTAATAGTTGAGTCCTTTACTTGTCTTCAGAATGAAAAGACGGATCTCAAAATCATACAGTCACTGTTGGAAAGGGTTCAAATACACAAAAATGCTGGAAAACCAATAATTTGTAGGATCTGAAGGATTTTTCTGAAGAACAGCAGGCAGTTCAGGTCTGTTAACTGTTCAGGTCAAGAACAACTATCACTAAAAAAAAAAAAAAAAAAAAACAGCGGTGGTAACAACACAGTATTAATAATTAAGGGAATGTAAACTTTTGAACAGGGTCATTTAAAAAAAATCAACTATTATTTACTATATGTAAACATCTCTTATGTGAAATATCATATTCAGGTCAGTACTAAATAAACAATTACATGCATTTTGTATGATCCATCTTATTTTGGTCAAATAATTAACGTTTTGCAGAATCTGAAAGGGGGGTGCAAACTTTTGACCTCAACTGCATTTTAAACCACAGAAAATACTGAGTGTTACACAACCCTTTTCACTGACTAGCAAAAGCAAGTAAATCAGGAATCATGGTTTAGTTAACAATCATGTAGGCAAAAAACAAACAATAATGGCATTATAAATCTACCTTTTTTAACTCACAACACTTTTCAATTCATTTTTACAGTCTCCATGTTGAGCGTTGTGATTTCTCCTATTCATTTTTCTATGATTGGTTCCTCTCATACCGTGTCTGGTCGTATTTAAAGCACAAGAGCACAACATCGACTGTACATGAGAGGTCAGGGGTCAAACTCTGACAGGATATAATCAGTGGATATGGTTTGTGGTTATGGTACACTCAATGCATAGACAATGACTGAACTGGCCACATTTGACATATCATTAGCATGTGCGTTATGGATGTTACATAGAGGTTCCCATATAGAGACAGACAAATGGATTAAAGAATGCTAAAAAAACGTAAAACTTATAATTAAGCGTAATAATCAGTAAGCTAAAGTTGTGATGTTGAAATGTGTTAAACATAAAAATAATGATTTTGATTTGATGAGTCATCTATGATGAATTTCTTTAGGAAAGACATGAACATCCATGTTCGAGTCCATATGGCTTTCCTCAAATTAAAGGAGCATGCAAACAATATTTACTAAATTGTGCATTCTTTGCACACAGTTTGGCCATAATCAAGAGTAAAGGGAAACGGCACTTGAGTTTACAGCCTAAAGTTAAAGATATAGTGATACATCGACTTCACAGGTGATACATCAACATCGAAGTATGCTGAAGGCAATGTAAGATGTGTATTTGGATGCCTGGGAGCATGTGTGTTTTTAAGCTCATGTATTCTCATACGGCAGATGTAGCAGTTGGTTTAAGTGTGATGGTCTGCGCGATATCCTCCCTATTGATCTTCTTCAGTGCTGTGCAAAGCGTATCAATATTAGCTGAATCCTGGCTCGCCCAATGAGAAAGAAGGGCCTGGATGGGCCTTTCTTCCTGCTTGAAATTAGCAATGTGTTCTTCTTTGTATCCAAGTAGCCCGGCCAGGCTGCACCAATCGGTTTCCTCATTGGCTCCTGAGTCCTCCCCTTCACATGTACGATTTAGCAGTTTCTCAACTTCCTCTCGAGTGTGTAAGGGCAAGGACAACGCCGAACCTCCATCTATTTTGATCACTAAAACAAAAAAGAATATATTTAGGCATTTGGATTAATTTATCGGAAGTAAGAGTACAAAATATCCCAAACCAATATTTCCTGCTCGTTTGTAATAGTGGTAGAAGCTGTAGTGACATAATGGAAGGAATTATATAGACATAAATAAGAGGAATTATACCAAAATGCATGTTATTTTTTATTTAGTATTGACCTGAACAAGATATTTCATATAAAAGATATTTACAAATTGTCTACAAGAAAAAATAATTGTTCAATTTATAATAATGTCTTCTGGGAAACATGTAAGTGTCTTCTGTAGCTTCTGAAGGGCAGTACTAAAAAAAATATATATATAAAGAAAAATGGCCACATCTTCACTCTGTTCAAAAGTTTTCACCCCTGGCTCTTAATGCATTGTGTTTTCCTCTGAAGCATCAGTAAGTATTTGAACCTTATGTAATAGTTGCATATGAGTCCCTCATTTGTGTAAAACGATCGCAAAATCGCAAAATCATACAGTCACTGTTGGAAAGGGTTCAAATACACAAAAATGCTGGAAAACCAATAATTTATAGGATCTGAAGTATTTTTCTGAAGAACGGCAGGCAGTTTAACTGTTCAGGTCAAACAAGGGACTCAAGAACAACTATCACTAAACAAAAAAACAGCTGTGGATCATTCAAGTAACAACACAGTATTAATAATTAAGGGAATGTAAACTTTTGAACAGGGTCATTTTAAAAAATTCAACTATTATTTACTATATGTAAACATCTCTTATGTGAAATATCATATTCAGGTCAGTACTAAATAAACAATTACATGCATTTTGTATGATCCCTCTTATTTTGGAAGGGGTTGACACAAAAATGCTGAAAAATAAAAGAATTTGTGGGACCTGAAGTATTTTTCTAAAGAACAGCAGGCAGTTTAATTGTTAAAAAAAAAAAACCAAGGGACTTATGAACAACTGTTTCTACAAAAAAAAAAAAAAACTGCTGTGGATTATTCAGGTAACAACACAGTATTAAGAATCAAGCGTATGTAAACTTTTGAACAGGGTCCTTTTTATAAATTCAACTATTATTTTCTTTTTGTGAATACTACGTATTTTATGTGAAATATCTTTATTCAGGCCAGTACTAAATAAAAAAACATGCATTTTGTATGATCCCTCTTATTTTGGTAAAATAATTAACATTTTGCAGATTCTGCAAGGTGTAAGTAAACTTTTGATTTCAACTATATATATAGTTCTGTCAAGAAACATAAGATGTTAAAGGCAGCTCTCGGATTTCATCAAAATTGTCTTAATTTGTGGTTTTACGGGTTTAGAACAACTATCCCTTTAACTATATACAATTTTTATAATTTATAAATAAACTAATTCCTTATTTGCTTCAACTGGTTCCGCAGAGTTCCTCTGAAACCCTCCACCTCCCATAGCTCCACCTGTCTACAGGCCAGATTTACTAAACAGGACATATTAGTGTGAGATCATTGGATGGGAGGCACACTATGTCCTTTTCAATCATCTTTAAACAGAATAGACTAAAAGATTGATTGGGATTTAAGAATCGATATTGGTTCATAAAAATTTGAATTAATTACAATTGAGATATTAATTCTTTTTTTATCCAGACTTGGCATATTTTGTTGTTTTAGTGGCTTCCACTGTCATTAACGGGGTGTGGTTTTGAACATGAAAAGTGACACACAGTCTCTGTTCATCTGTTCTTTTCAAACTAAATGCCTAAGCCTATATCGTCCTGTAGGTTCATGATTAAAAATGAAAATGTGGACAAAAATAAAAGAAATTAAACAAATGAAAATTAAAATGATGGATAATAATTATGACAGAATTTGTACAACCCTATCCATCAAAATGACACACAATGTTAAAGTCTAGCGCAACCTCTGCTATCATATACATATTTTTATACAACAGTATAACAGGACTTTCTGGTCCTTGAATCTGATTGGCTGATAGGAGTGCAATATTAGAGCGATATTAGAACCCCAAGAGCCGTTTCACAGTTTGCAATTGTATCACTGTCTTTGTGTCACGGAATGCAGTTTTAGGAGGTTTTCATTTGAGAAGGTACTTGTTTATAGTGAAATATGCAGTTTGTTAAAAAAGATAACTTTTATTTGAAAGTTTAGCAGCCTTTCAGCGGCCATTCGTTCTGCGCTCATGAACCCGCACAAGAGCAGTCTCACCTCGGCCAGGTCTTCTGGAATTTATCACTGGCTCTGATGTCTCTATAATGGTTAAACACGAGATAATCATTTTTTGGGGGGTAAATCTAATGGGCAGTCATTGGTCTCATTAAACTATTATTTGTTCCATAGCAAATAGTTTTGGCAAAATCTCATCATATAATGCAGTATATCAGAGTGCTGTCGTTGTACTTTTGATTGAATTGCCTAGAAACTTTTTTTGATGGCTGTTGTTGTTGTTTATTAAATATTATTATTCAATAAATAATATTTTATATAAAAAAAAATTGTATTTAAAAGTGTTTAGCATTGAAAAATGGCGCGTGTGTTAATGATGTTGATTTTAGTTACAGATCTGGCCATTAAAAATGCGTCTTTTTTCACGCGGCAGCCTGCAATTCAGCACGCGTCGCCACGCGGCGGCCTGCAGGGGCTTTTTTAGGTTTTTTTAAAACGTTGTTGCGCTTCATATAATATCCACCAGGTGGCGCAAGGAACAACATTCTGTGGCCAAGCCCTGCACAAAGAGGGCTATTTGGACAGTATTTATGTCTGTTGTTTCAATATCTGGCGCCATAATCGGTAATTCATTCTGTATGTAACGGCAAAGTATTTATAATTTCGTTTCCTTTTTATTAAGTTAATTTAGAAAAAAAAATTGGAGCATTTTTGTTCGTTAAACGTAAGCTTTTTGTTTCTTAAAGACCAAGCGGCAGACAGTGAGTTGACCTACTCTTTCAATTTGCCTTCTCAAATCACGAATTGGCTAAACTAAAATCCATAGATGTAAAATAAAAGAAATAAATAATAATAGATATAAATATGCGCTATTAGGTGCATATCCAATCGTTTGTGCGGAGAGAGCAAAACACATTTTTAGGACATGAAGGCTCAAGCTCGATCAGTTACATTTTTTTTTCAGTGGAAAATATTTAACCGTTATTTTTTTGTCAGACATGATAAATAAATATGTAGAAAGACTTAAATTACTACTTAACGAAAAAAACAAATAGAAAACAAAAACTGTTTTTATTATGTAGCTAGTCCATAGAGATGCATTTCTCTCTAAAGGCGCGCGTCCAACGAGGATATGAGGACTGTTAACTGCATCATCACTGACTCAGAAAACAGTAGTTTCTAAATAAATAATTAAAATATCTCCTTACTATTAGACAGTCATGGTATTTACTTTTGCCAGTGTTTTGTGGTAAGCTTTAAACAAGGAACCCTTCCAAGCTGTGCTGAACGTGCGCTCAATGCTGCTAACAGGACCGTCATGGTAGCCTGGTCTCGTGGTTCCTCCAGCGCTGCAATTTTTTTTTAAATCACCACTGAATGTCTAAAATATAATTTTAGCCCGCATTTGATCTTTGACGGACTAAAATGCAGGGCTGTAATACGTCTTAAAAGTGGAACATGGAAATATAATGGATGTACTGCGAAAAAAGTTTTATACTCGACATTGTTTCCAAATGGTTAAATGTGAGATTCTGGAAATGAGAATTAAATTTAGCGTGTCGGGTCGGGAAGAAAATTATTCTAAGTGGGTATATATAGGCTATATATTCTAAGGGTATATATATAGTTAGTATCATAGGCGGAGCGTGTGTAAGGCTGGGGAAGGCTTGACCTGGGGCCAAAAAATGCCACTAAATTGGACATATTCCCCTGCCCAAACAAAATCAATATATTACGTCTGTTGACAATAAAATGAAAATGAATAGAAAATGTAAATTGCGGCATTACATTAAGATCAGATAATCTGCACCGTAATTCTTTTTAGGCGTTTTTACAGTGTTATAACGAACCACACACGATTCTGTTGGGTTAGGAATGCAATGTCTATCAGAAGCGTTCAAATGAGTCTTGTCAGTTTTGTTGAGTGCGCGCAACTCTTGATTTTTAAAAAAATCATAAACAACAAAGCTCAGACGCACCTAAAATGTAGCTATAAGTAAGAGATTCGTTACACAGGGAATACAACGAAATCATGGTTTACATTTAAGATACAAGTTCATTTAAGATATAAGATAACATGTATATTGAAAAGTTCTTTAAAAGCATCTGGATGCAAAAATAGTATTTTTTAAAGGTGTTTTTAAAGCATTTGCTTTATGGATTAAAATACTAATAGGCTAATAAATAATTTGCATATCGGACAAAATTGCGTTGCAGCAAATCCTCTAAATTTTAAGATATATAGAACAGAGAAACATAAAATCTGAAAATATAAGCAGCTACAATTATTAAAGTTTTACATATACTCTATGCCAGTATAATTTGTAATTATAATTATTTTATAGTATATTCTATAACATTATAATTTTAATAGAATTATAAAATAAATATAATCAGCCCTGTTTTAGGCTTTTCCTTACTTTTATATTTTAGACATTCATCAATAATGGAGATAAATAGAAAAATTTCTCGCCATTTCTAAATTGGACGTGCCTTTATATAGAAATATCTTTAAATCTTTAGGCCTACAGATTACATAATGAACGTTTCTATTTTCGATTTGAATTATTTCGTTTTAAAGTGGTAATTTAAAGCTTTTGTTCATTGTGAAGCGATGTTCAAGAACAGACGGCAGAAAGCGCATCTTCTGTTTTCCTTTATTTTATAAACGCATGAGTTGTTTATAGGCTATTGTGAGTGCACTAAAATAAAAATGGACCCGTTACAGGTCAGAATGATGTATTACTCCTATACCTTTATAAGCAAAAATGAAGAAATTATTTATTTATTTTCACACAAAAAAAGTGATTGCACTGGTGCCTCCATTTTTTTCACAACCTTTCAAACATCTAACCTCACAATTGTTAATGAGGGTCGTTCGTGTCACTTTTAAACTTGCCATTTCACCTTTCACCTTCCCCCCAACCTATGAATAAAGGTGAGAAGAGCTGGCTTGGCTCCGGGGGGGGGTGAAGTGCTAGGGGTGTCTCATTTCTCGTTAGGTTGGAAGGGTAGGGGGAAGGGGAAGGGCCAGATAGGCCTCCAAACAAAGAATTTTCGGGACCTCATTTCAAACGAAGGGCTAAGAGAAATTTCCATTTTCCAACATGCCTGCTCACTCGAGCAAGCAGACTTATAAATATAGGTAATTTTTGCCATTAATAAGGATATTTATGACAATTTTTCATTATATGTATATTACCTTTAATCTTGTGTTTGTGTTTATGGTGTTGTTCTGTAAATAAACGTTTGCAAAAAATCGCTAAAGTTTGCTAGCAGATAGCACTGTTTGCACTGATTGATATTACAAAATATATTTTTATGTCATATACACTTGACTGCAAGTTAGAAACATGGAAGGCCATGTGGCGAGGGAATTTCCCACACCCCAGTCATTTAAATCAGTACATAATAATGAAAAAAAAAAAAATACCTTACAATTAAAAAGAAGCAGATTTTTACCATCTGAAATTTCTTAAACCAGTGAACCCCTGTAAACATTTCAGTCCAAGGATCCAGTAAACCAATGCGCTCAAATTGAAAGTTCAAAAGGAAATTCAATGGAGTAGAATTTAACACTTTCTCAGAGTTAGATTTTAACACTTTCTGGAGTTAAAATATTAATCATTTGGAGAGTAATTTTAACTCTAAAATTTAGTTAATTATAATTTAAACTCTTTAACCAGTGTTAAAAACACTTCTTAGGGTAAACACAATATGTTTTATGTGGAAATGACTACACTGAAAGCCATACTCTCAACTAGCTGCTTTTATTTCAGGAAATACATAGATTGGATTTTGAAATTCCATGCATGTAAACACTTTGAAATTAACTGCTGTCATAAAATACTGTAAAATCTAACAGCAAAACATTTACATTTAATACATGTCTGCAGTGCCAACAAGAAATGTTTAGTAAAATTGTATACAGCATAGTCAAAAACACATCATTGCATTATATAAAATCAAACCTGAATAATTATAAAATAGTGCAGTAGTATTGTGTAACCAGAGGTAGATATACATCAGATGAAGTAACAAGAAACAACTCCACAGTGATACCAGGATACATTCCATGAATTAGTTTGAGGCGCCTGAATAAAAACAAAACTGAAAGCTGAAGGATGGAGCACAGAGGACAGAACTTAACATTTTGCTTAAATAAGAATACTGCTTGTTCAACTGCCTTGCTCTCAGTTCTTTGACTTCAGTTCTACCTATATCATTATTATATACATTTGTCTTTAAAAAAAAATATGTACAGGCTGGACAGAGCATCATGATACTTTACTTTACTTGAACAGCTCTTCAACAATACCCAAGGTTTCACATGACTGACAAGGCGAAACTTCTCAGTCCAAGACGATGTAAAAGGTGGAAACCTGTGCTTTTGATGTCCCTGAGGAAAGATGATATGGCTGAGGGTTTTCTTTAGTGGCCAGATGATGGTCATCAATACTTTGGCATGACCGAAACACAAGATAAACATCCCTTTATAAACAATAGGCATTAAAGGAAGAGTCCACTTCCAGAACAAAAAAATACAGATAATTTACTCACCCGCTTGTCATCCAAGAGGTTCATGTCTTTCTTTTCTTTCTTCAGTCACAAAGAAATTGTTTTTTTTTTTTAAGAAAAGATAATCGTTCAGACAAATGTAAAAATATATATTTTTTTCAATAACATTTTGAAGTATTATTTAATACTTACCAGTCCTTTGACATCCAAAAAGCAAGAAAACATGTAGTACATCAGCTGAGCCCTGGTCATCTTTTTTCAGTGTTGTTTTATCTCAAAAACTTCTGCTGGACTACACAATAACATCAACAACATGTTATTTACAAAATAAATCATAAAATTACAGTCACTTACTCTTTATTAACTGATTACTAAACACATAACTCACCTGAATTGAGAAAATCTGAGAAACAAATTTCGTCCAGTTTTACTACTACTTCCCTCCATCCAGCACTTCTGTCAACATCCTGACAATGAAGAGAAAACATGTAATTTAAAACAACCTGTTAGTGTGATTGAAAATGCAAAATGTTTAATATGAAAGCCACGAACTCTCATAGGTCACGAGTCACTACTAAAACATTTGTAACGTTAGCCGTTACGACTCAAAACATTGCAGGCATTACTTTACACGTTCATGGCTAAACTATGATCGTTTTTAGCCAGGGTAAAGTTAGACTTAGACACTTCAGTTTACTGACATTGCTAGATATTACCTCGTCTCGTCGGCATGACATTATGGAAGCTTAACAGAATGTTTCTTGAGCGAGTCGCAACTTAAATTTGACAGCAAAACACTCGTTTACAAAAAAATAAGGTGAACAGAAAGACGTAAGCTAATATTAGCTTGTTCACATCGAAAAAAAGTCCGCTCAAAACAGCCATGTTTTGCATCGGAGATTCATTCAACACAAAGTTCGCCGCGGTTATTGGCGTCAGTACACTAACGTAACAGCTATAATCAGCTGTCTGTCAGAAGATAAAGAACATTTTGGAGTTAGTTTTTTACCTACCTCATGACGAAGTAGACAACTTCATCAGTCGATCGTGTGGCAGAACCAGGCTCGTGTCATGGCGCGCTCCTGATGTAACGTTATTGTTAAAACGTGCCCCTGAACACCAATGAATGAACTCCGAAATACAACACAGCCAGGGAGTATCCCGTAACACAAACTGTTGTGAAAGTTAAAGAATAAACTCCAAAAATTTAACTCTTTCACACTTTTTTGCCTAACTCCTGATTTTCGAACTCCAGCAATTTGCTGTACACAAATGAAGCATTTACCCACTTCTCAAGGCACCACTACACCACAGATTTGCAATTTGCCGTGCATGTGATAACGCATTGTTTGTTTTGCTTACGGCCATATGTGTACATGTGAATGAACGGTGCGTACACCGTACATTTGTACTTTTTGCAACGCTACAACATTTTTTTCAACATCTTGAAATGTGTGATAAACATCGGCGCATGTCCTCTGATGTAACATTAAGAACTAGCGACAACGTATGATGACGTATAACAGTGTTGTAGTGGTTTCCCATTCCTTAGCTAAGCTAAGCTACAGCAGCAACACGGCAAAAGTAGTTTACTACATCTAAGCTATTTTTCAAAATGTAATTTTTCTACATGGTATGAACCATCATCTTACCAAATCAATGCTTTCTCAGTGGTCAATAAAATTGTCAGTCATACAGGCATAAAAGTTCAGTTTAACGTTACTTGTTTATTCAACAACGCTTCCAAACCAATTTGGCAACAAAAATCAGCATCATTTACAGGGCTGGATTTATCTCATATTGTGACATAGGCAAACAAAATTTTGGAGGGTTGAATTCTTTCTTTTAAAAAATGTTTTGAAAAAAAAAAGGCACTTGTTTCTGAATATTAAACGAATAAAACAGGGGAAACACAACAATACTGAATAACTGAATAAACTAGCCATACAAAGATTGATTTCAAAGATTTCATGAGAGCCTGATTTTTTTAATTCTCAAAATTTATAGAACAGAACATGGAAGTTTGAAGTATCAAGAATATTATATCCGCTCCTCGAGTACAATACCTTTTTGGACGCCTTGAGAGAGAAATTTATCTTTACGGATTACATAAACGAGTTTTTGTTTTCAATTTGTTTTATTTCGTTAAGTAATAATTTAAAGCTTCCTATAGATATGATTATCATCTCTGTAGAAATTAATACAATATTAAATAATTATATAGGCGATGCTGTATATGCTAATGATGTCTGTGCGCAATGTAGACAGCATTCACAAGTTTATCATGAATAAACATTACATAAAGTACTTAAAATTTAATAGCCTCACAAGAAACATTTTATGCATCCCAGAGTCTTGTCCATTAACTGACCTTCTTTTTTTCCATAATATTTGTATTATTCGTTTATATTCGTTATTTTCACCTTTATTTTGATCTCTTTACAAAACATTCTGAATGTTTTTATTTATTGTGAATCGCTTAATCTAAATAACTTTATGTATATATGCTATTTGCCATTTTGCAAACATTGTAAACGACAATTATGCCAATAAAGTTTTGACTT
>NC_133382.1:10653568-10793261 GCF_049309525.1 Garra rufa | reverse complement strand
AATCTCAGCCATGTAGCTTAATCAAAGCTTTAATGGCATGTCAGCATTTATCATTTCGATTCTGAATGTTAAAAGAGATCGAAATGATAGGAAAATTAACGAATATAAACGAATAATGTCCGAAGAAGATGTCCTCTCCAGGTCACCGTACAAACGAGTCATTCGGGCTTAGAGCGATGTTTGCTGCCGCTTCAGTTCAGTGCTTTACATGACTGCCCCCTACTGATCATGTCTTTCCTATGTCATTGTATTTTCCGTGTTCCCTTGGAATACACCGGCGTCACGCGAGACCACTTTACTTCCCGCGCGCATTTTAAATGGCCAGATCTGTACATTGTTCCACCTTTAAATGGCGACAAACGGAATTTATTTTCAGCTTAACGCAGCTAAAAAATGCACTGAGCAGTGCTGCCTTCAGAAATCACCCTTAACAGATGAAAGGATATTAACGTTATGACAAAGATGATGCTTTCCTCAGTGGACATTCACTAATTGTGAATATGGGATTGATCTGAGGAATAAATGCTGTATCAGATGCAGGTAATCACGATCGCTCAGTCCGTCTCTCTCTCATGAAACTCTATATAATGCAGCAAGCTTTTAATGCAGTAATACAATAAGCTTTCAATGAAGCAACTTAATGGTTCTTCGTTGCTAGTTCTAAAGTGACATTTTGGAATTAGTAATGGGGCTTGGGCTTGGCCTCAGCTGTTCAACCGTCAAACTGAGATTTGAATCCGTGGCAGAAGGAAGTAGTTCTGCACAAAAGAGTGTTTTTAAAGACACTCCGTTGTTGTTTCTTATGTATTTACACACTTGTACTGCTGAACTGTTGTATAAACGCAATATCACATACCTACATATACAAATACCTACAGCACTCAACCTGCTGCCTTGTGGCTATGGCCAAATCACAGCAATGCCAATATACAGCTATATCTCACATCTACTCATGTGATATCATATATGTTGATCTAAGGGTTTGTACCTGTATGTGGAGGCCCCTGGCCCTCCTGTAAGCTCTGACTGTCCACTGAGATGCCGCTGTCACTGTGGAGTTTCTCTCCCTCAGGAGAAGGAGTCTGACTGGGGTTTGCACTGCACGCTCTGTTATTGGCTCCTTGCTTGTTCTGCTTACAACTGTTCCACCTGAAAGACATCAAAGTGAACATCAGTATTCATTTCTAACCTAAAATTGAAGTGTGATATTTCTGCGCCACCCTTCCGCCCCCTGCCATTGTTCAGACAAGCTTGTCCCGCCCAAACACACCCCAAAGTTTGAGTCAGAAATGGAGATATTGGACCACTCAAACAAACAATGATTTCAAAGCAGCAGGACGTTCACACCCTGAAGGAACCAAAGCAGGTCAATATAACACCCTCCAGCTGTGATTTTAATATTTTATGACCCTTTTTGTCCACTTCCTCCATCTGTGTCTGCTCAGAAAATTAATCAGTCTGCAAAAACATGTAGTTATTATTTGCATGTGCCGTCTTGAATATACCAGATTTGCTTTAGGCCTTGAATGTGCTTCATCAAATCAGAAATGAAAGTCATAAATGTTTTTAATCTGATCAAAGATCAGTGTCTCTGTTTTACTCCACATAATAAACAATGTACTCGTGATGGATCAGATGGAAGAACAGCCTAGAAGCATATTTACTTTCCTAGCTTTATAAAAATAGCTGAACTAAACCCTAGATAGATGTACTATGCTTTGTGAGCAGCTCAGGGAGAGAATAATTCCAGTCATTCTCACCGTTTAAAGATGATGAAGGCCACCAGGCCCAGCAACACTGCAGCCAATATGGAGGTGTAGATGGGAATGAGGTTGTCGCTCAGCCCATGGATTCTCTTCAGGCCAGGGTCAGCCGTGGTCACGCTCTCCGTAGGACTGTCAGGAGGAGACTTGTCTGTATACGAGACAACTGATGGAGCAGGAGAAGAAGAATAAGAGGGAGAAGAAAAAGAAGGAAAAGAAGATGTAACATATGGAAGAGGAGAAGGAAGGGTTGAGCTGTTAAGAGGATCTACATCTGTTGGAGGAAAGGGACAAAGACAAAGAAAAGACAGTTTAGAAAATATGTTAGTTGCTACTAAGCTGTTATGTGAACTGGCATGAGAGATTTCTAAAGCAAGTTAAAAATGCATAACAAATCATGCAGTTGTTATTTAAAAGGAGCCGCATAACCATTTGTGAAACACATGAAGAATACATTTCTATGGCAATGTCTATGGATACAAATAGTTTTAAAATTCTGAAAATTCCACAAGATCATATAAGGAAAAAACAAACAAAATGCAGCTGAATAAATGACACTTTTTTTAAGTTAATTAAGACATTAGCAGATCTTGACATGGAATCTAAGCAAATTTCCATAGAACTGGAAAATGTTCAAAAAGTTCTCACACCTACATGTTTGATTACCGAATATTTTGGATAATTTGTGAAGTGTGTTGAAAAAAAATTGTGGAAAATGTTACCAAATTCCATCCATAGTCATTAGTAAAAGACACAAAAGAAGCCACAAAAGAATTTTGTAAAATTGAGTAAAAGCACATTAGTACTGAGACTGCTTTGTCTTGGCCCTATGAACTCTGTTCGCCAGCAAGCTAAAAAATGATTCTTTTGATTGGATTATCTTTGATTCAATTGGGGGCCGTAATAAACAGGCTTTGTCCTGAGTCAAACCTAATGGACACTCAGCTAGTGCAGGAGACAGTGATTAGATTGGAGAGGTAGAAACTCAGCCCAAGTAGGACAGGCATTGCCCCGGGCTACTGAATGTGTGTGTGTGAATGGGTGGTGTAAGTTATACCATAGACAGATGGACAGACACATTGAAGATCATCAGATATTCTGGCTGTAGTGGGATGGGGGGGTCATTGGGGGTTTGGTTTGGGGAAGGGCCACGCTCCAGGGAATGTTGAGTATGGATTTATTGATCAAAGTACTGCAGCATGAAGCATTTTGGAGGGAATTTTGGGCATGTGAGCTAGTTTGTGGCACGCTTTAATAATTTACTCAGTCATGAAACACAAGCAGGGCAAATTTCGGAAACAGTACTGTTGGATGAATGTGACAATTTAAATGCTAGTTTTTACAAGCGATTTAAAGAAATGGTGTTTAATGAATGTGAATGAATGTTGGTGTTGTTGTGCATGCAAAAGTCACAACCACAGTGGTTGCCAGGGTGTTGCTAAAATATTTTTAACATCTTGAGACATTGTGCAGTTACCAGAGTGTTCAGGATGGTTGTTCAGGCATTGGTGTTTATAGGTTGTTCTAGGAGTTTGTTTGATTTTAGCACATTCCAGAAGTATTTTTCCTATAAATTTTTTTCCATATGAATTTTTAAAAGGTCTTTGTTAAAGAGTTATAATCCAAGAACCAAATCAACCAACTATGAGGTGAGTCACAAGAGTCTCACGAGTCTCTTGTTTGTCCTAAACAGTTAAACTGCCCGCTGTTCTTCAGAAATATCTTTCATGTCCTACAAATTCTTTGGTTTTTCAGCATTTTTATGTATTTGAACCCTGGCCTGAACAATGACTTTATGATTTAAAGATCGATCTTTTCACACTGAGGACAACTGAGGGACTCATATGCAACTATTACAGAAGGTTCAAACGCTCACTGATGCTCCAGAAGAAAACACAATGCATTAAGAGCCGGGGGTTGAAAACATTCGAATTTGAAGATCAGGGTAAATTTAACTTAATTTGTCTTCTGGTAAACATGTACGTATTTGTTGCTTATAAAGGGGCCGTACTAAAAAATATATTTAGGCAAAATAAGAAAAATTGACACATCTTTATTCTGTTCAAAAGTTTACACCCCTGGCTCTTAATGCATTTTTTTTTTTCTTCGAGACCTAGAGCATCAGTGAGAATTTGAACCTTCTGTAATAGTTGCATATGAGTCCCTCAGTTGTCTTCAGTGTGAAAAGATGGATCTCAATGCATACAGTTTAATTCAGTCATTGTTGGAAAGGAAATACACAAAAATTATGAGAAACCAAAGAAATTGTGAAACCTGAAGACTTTTTCTGAAGAACAGAAGGCAATTTAACTGTTCAGGACAAAATGGAAAGAGAAATCTATGTTCTTATATCTTTCTGTTTGAAGCGTAGACCTCATTTAGTTCACAGAAAGACAATGTATTATTGAAAATGGTCTATACACACTTTGTCTATACACAATTTGCTTGTTTGAATTATATGATTGGTTGAGATTTCTCTGAAGAATCATGGGTAATGTAGTTTCTCACCAGGATCTGCACTGTTAAACATGGTTATTTAAAAAAAATACGATGAAATATTAGACTGATAGCTTAAGCAAAACCAAAACATACGAAACATGCCATCAGTTAGCAGCTTCATAGCTCACAGTAGGCCTGTCTTTAACAGTTTATGAGTTGCTGTTTAAAATCAATGTGATTTTTACAGTCTCTATAATACTGTATATCGATCTCTAGTTTCAGGTCCCTCTTTTAGTATAAGAATATGGGATTTTTATGAGTTTGTTTAAATCACTGACCTTAACAGAAACCACTAGTAATTACCTTGAAAACAATATTTACGTGTCTTTTAAGGTTTGAATTGTGTTTGCAGGTACATAAGTCGAAATTCAATTTTTCAATTCACATCCACTCTCTTTTCCTTGTGCAGTCTCTGAATATTATGCCAGACCATAAGCACACACACACACACACACACACACACACACACTCACACTCACACTCACACACACACAGTGAATCATTGGGTAAGGGACACCAGACACCATCATGGACAGAGATGTTCTTTGTCAAGAAACAATCTCCCTCCAACCCAAACCCTCATGTCTCTGTAACTACTCTGCCTCTTCGTATTGCTTCCTTTCTTTTCCATTATCTCTCCATCACATCTCTCTCATGCATGGTTGACCTTTAGTCGGGCAGTTATCCTCTGCTTCTTAAAGATAGAACTCACTCATCTACACAGTTCTGTCTTTCCCTTTCTAATGCTCTGCTTCCTGCTCCTTTTTCCTCCTTTTTATTGTCCTTTAATGTATTATATTGTTCCTGCCCACAAATACAAATGATCGGTGGCATTAAAAAGTGGAAGGAAGTCCTAAGTGTCACATGAGAGAGGGCAGCGCCTCCATGTCACTGTGATTGGCTGATTACTTGTCAATGTGACAGGCTATCATCTCAACGAGACCTAGCTTTCATGATCGTAAACAGTCCATAAATCGACCTGGGGTGCATTTCCTATACATAACTCGCCGCTTCCCGTAGTAGCATAATGTATTGTTGGAGAAATTAAGTAGCTAGTCATGACTGCTTCCCGAAAATCGCAAGCAGGTTCGACAATACAGGACTGTTGTTAATGATATCGAACTAGAGTAATTTAATTAATCTACTAATTAATCAATTTGAGATTGCAATTAATGTCAGATCGTTTTAATTTATTTACACAAACATCAGAAATCTGTTCATTTTCTTTAGAAATATGCATACATTTACACCTGTATACTCTCGTTCATCATTTTCATTCATCACTGTTGAGCGTTATTTGAATTTTGATATATATATATATATATATATATGGGTATATACACACACATAGATTTCTGGATAAATATGACCCAAAACATAATCAGATTGATTTGCACTTTAAGTGCAATAACTATTTGACCCCTTCGCAAAACATGATGTATTTTGTTATTTATTTGATGGCAAAACCCTTGTTGGCAATCACAGAGCTCAGACGTTTCTTGTAGTTGGCCACCAGGTTTGTACACATATCAGAAGGCATTTTGTCCCACTCCTCTTTGCAGATTCTCTCCAAGTCATTAAAGTTCCAAGGCTGACATTTGGCAGCTCAAACCTTCAGTTCTCTCCACAGATTTTCTGTGGGATTAAGGTCTGAAGACTGGCTAGGCCACTCCAGGACCTTAATTTGCTTCTTTTTGGGCCACGCATTTGTTGCTTTGGCCATGTGTTTTGGGTCATTGGGTCATTGTCATTGGAGGTTCTCAACCAAGGTTCTCGCCCAGTCCATCGTCCATTTGATGCGGTGCAGTTGTCTTGTCCCCATAGCAGAAAAACACCCCCAAAGCATAATGTTAATACCTCCATGTTTGACAGTGGCGATGGTGTTCTTGGGGTCATAGGCAGCATTCCTCCTCCTCCAAATATGGCAAGTTGAGTTGATGCCAAAGAGCTCGATTTTGGTCTCATTTGACCATAACACTTTCACCCAGTTCACCTCTGAATCATTCAGATGTTCACTGGCAAACTTCAGATGGGCCTGTACATGTGCTTTCTTGAGCAGGGGACCTTGCGGGTACTGCAGGATTTCAGTCCTTCACGGCGTAGTGTGTTAATTGTTTTCTATGGTCCCCGCTGCCTTGAGATCATTGACAAGATCCACCCGTGTAGTTCTGGGCTGATTCTTCACAGTTCTCATTATCACTGAAACTCCACGAGGCAAGATCTTGCATGGAGCCCCAGGACGAGGGAGATTGACAGTTATTTTTTGTTTATTCCATTTGCGAAAAATTGCACCAACTGTTGTCACCTTCTCACCAAATTGATTGGCGATTGTCTTGTAGCCCATTCCAGTCTTGTGTAGGTCTACAATCTTGTCCCTGACATCCTTGGACAGGTCTCTGGTCTTGGCCATGGTGGAGAGTCTGGAATCTGATTGATTGATTGCTTTTGTGGACAGGTGTCTTTTATACAGGTAACAAGCTGAGATTAGGAGCGCTCCCTTTAGGAGAGTGCTCCTAATCTCAGCTCATTACCTGTATAAAAGACACCTGGGAGCCAGAAATCTTGAAGATTGATAGGGGATCAAATACTTATTTCACCCATTAAAATACAAATCAATTTATAACTTTTTTGAAATGTGGTTTTCTGGAATTTTTGTTGTTATTCTGTTTCTCACTATTAAAATAAACCTATCAATATAATTATAGACTGATCATCATTTTTTTGTCAGTGGGCAAATGTACAAAATCAGCAGGGGATCAAATCGTTTTTTCCTTCACTGAAGTGAATAATGGCACGAACAAAGGAGAATTCTTTCTCATCAGGCTGAAAAAGGTTACAAAACTTTCCACAAAGCCACAGTCAGGCAGATTGTGTAAAAATGGAGGAAATTCAGGACCACTGTTACCCTCCCCAGGAGTGGTCGACCAACAAAGATCACTCCAAAAGCAAGACTTGTAAGTGTCTGCAAGGTTGCAAAGGAACCCAGGGTAACTTCTAAGCAACTAAAGGCCTTTCTCACATTTGGTTAATATTCATGAGTCCATCATCAGGAGAACACTGAACAACCATGGTGAGCTTGGCAGAGTTGCAAGGAGAAAGCCACTGCTCTCCAAAAAAGAACATTGCTGCCCGTCTGCAGTTTACTAAAAATCATGTGGACAAGCCAGACGATTACTGGAGAAATGTTTTGTGAAAGGATGAGACTAAAAGAGAAATTTTGGGTTTAAACAAAAAGCATTATGTTTGGAGAAAGAAAAACTGCATTCCAGTAGAAGAGCCTTATCCCATCTGTGAAACATGGTGGTGGTAATATCATGGTTGGACCTGTTTTGTTGCATCTAGGCCAGGACAGCATACCATCAATAATTCACATACTTTTGCACTGACAGATATGTAACACTGGATTAATTTTCTCAGAAACAGTTAGTTTAATTTTTGCTAACAATGCCTCTGGGAAAACGACACAGAATGGGTCAAACTGGTGGAAAAGGCCAGACTAGTTTACAGAGTAAACAATTCACCCACTCAAACATCTGAACTTAAAAAAATCACTTTGTCACATCTGAACAAAAATTAACTTCAAATGTTTTAAAACACAAAATGATCAGTGAATAAGACATAATGGTTCCGTATCACCATTACATGCCACTGATTGGGACAGATAATGAATGAAATATCAATTATTTTTGTATGGGTTTTTATGGGTTTAATACTAGGCCTAATTTTGCTTCTATTCAGCATTCTGGGACATTCCCACTGCTTTCATCTTCTTGGATATGTGGTTAAAATGTTCAGTTTCTTTCCTTGCATTCCCTCCTACGCACTTAACAGGAGTTTCATTTCACTTTATGACCACATAATACCCCAATTATCTGCCATTTTTTATAACTTGAGATAGAATAATGGTCCTAACATTAGTAACTGGCAGAAAAAAAATCACAAAGCTTGCATCTCATACTATATATTTGTCAGTGACATAAACGGCTAGTTAACTGATGATCTCAAAAATCCAGTTAATGTAAAACAAAATGCAGTATTACTCTTTTGAGACAAAAAGAAAAATATGCAAGATTTATTTTATATGTATATATACTGTACACTGACGCTCAAAAAAAGTTTGGGATCAGTAAGACGTAATGTTTTAAGTCTCTTACGCTCATCAAGGCTGCGTTTATTTGATCAAAAAATACAGAAAAAAACCACTAATATTGCAAATTGTTATTACAAAATAAATTTATTTATTCCTGTGATCCAAAGCTGAATTTTCATCAGCTGTTACTTCAATCTTAAGTGTCACATGATCCTTCAGAAATCATTCTAATATGCTGATTTATTATTAGAATTATCAATGTTTGAAAAAGTTGTGCTGCCAAATATTTTTTTGGAACATGTGATTCTTTTTTTTCAGGATTGTTTGATGAATAACAAGTTAAAAAGAACAGCATTTATTCAAAACACAAATCTTTTTTTCTAACAATATGTACATCTATGCTATCACTTGTTTTATTAATTTAACACATCCTTGGTGAATAAAAGATTTAATTTCTTCCAAAAAAAAGAAAGAATAAAATTTACTGACCCCATTCTTTTAAACAATAGTGTATATTGTTAGAAAACCTTTCTATTTTAAATAAACAGTGTTCTTTTTAACCGTTTATTGATCAAAGAATCCTGAAAAAAGTATCACAGTTTCCAAAAAAATGTTTTCAACATTGATAATAAGTCAGAATATTAAAATGATTTCTGAAGGATCATGTGACACTGAAGACTGGAGTAATGATGCAGAAAATTTAGCTTTGTATCACAGGAATAAATGACATTTTAAAACATATTCACATAGAAAACTGTTATTTTTAATTTAAATAATATTTCACAATATTACAGTTTTTTCTGTATTTCTGATCAAATAAATGCAGCCTTGATGAGCATAAGAAACATCTTTAAAACCATTAAAAATCTTTTGAGCGGCAATATATATATAAAGCTGTGGTTGCCAGAAATTTACTGTAAACAGAACTGTAGCAACATAAATGGATTTCAGCAATTAACTTTACAGTAAAAAAAACTACAGTAAATTTAATTGACTGATATAATGTTAATATATCAAATTATTAAAATCTTGTTTTGTACCTTTATAATATACTGATATTAACCACAGTTCATCACAAGTAGCTTTTCCAGAAGCTGAGCTAAATAATAGCACACAACACTATATACCATGAACATTACTCTAACAACATAAGATGTACACCCTTAATGTACTGTACTTACAACAAAAACTTAGAAGAAACAATTATTTAAATAAAAACCAATGTGAAGGGTCAGACAAGGAATTATGGGAATGTCAATTTACGTTTTTTTTCTACTGTAAATGATATGACTTGTTCCTTTTCACTCACAAAAGATACATTTAACAGCATTTTACTGTAAAATTACATAAATGTTCTATTATATGTGTTACAGTTTTTCACCGTATATAAAAAAGGAATTTACTATCAACCAACTAAATGCCTTTTACCCTGGCATTTTTAGTCTTTTACTGTTAAAATTTTACTGTGGATTCTGATTTGCTTTCAATGTTTCATGTTCATATTCATTGTTAAGGTTTCCATCGCTTCGAGTGCAGACACAGTTGTATTTGGGATAATGGCACTAACTATGCTTTTCATTGACAATAAAAGCATATTCATAATGTTACAGAACATCCCGTACAGTACAGCATAACAGGTCTGGACAACCACAGCCTCCTTTCTAACACATTTTATGGCATAACAGACTGTATGCGTGCATTACTATAATCATGTGTGCCTGTGATCGCAAAATCAGAAGAAAAAAAAGCCACACACAGGCAGGTTATTATTTTAACAATCGTGACTGTTTGATTCTTCAGTGAGAAGGTGACTAGCTGCGTCATAACAGTCTAAAATGAGATGATAGTTGGGGGGAAAGTATTTCCTGTAAGCAAGACCTGACTGTGTCATTATGTTTATTGGGAATACACACAGCGACATGCCTTGTCATGCTGGAGAAGAAAGCAGAATATGTAGCGTGTTGTTCGCGTGCACGCATGTTCTCTGCGGCAAAACGTGATACCGCTCACAAAAGGTCGGTGTGAGTAACCTGATATCGCAGCCGAGAAACTCCATCTCTATTATCGACCACAAACGCTTCTGTACATATGCTTTCTCCCTCTCGCCACTAAATCTGTGTCTCCTGATACACATCTGTCTTTTCTTTGGCAGTTCTGTTTTCAGTTCTCTTTTGTTTTCTTTTTCTTTCAGATCTTTTGCGATCAAATCCTTTTTTCTTTATCAACTCTTTTCCAATAGTGAGCCAGCAAATCTGTATGATCTGTATTGTGACAACAGAGTCAAATTAAGCCCCTCTAATCATCAAGTTAACCTAGTCTAGGATAAGTCAGAACTCACTGGCGGGCAGCGAAATCTGATCTTCAATCAGTACTTCCTACTACCTGATTTAATTAAGTGCTAATGCATAAATGCTGTTCAGGGCCGCCCGTGATCTTTAGGGCTTCCTGTCAGTTATATAAGGACAAGAATATTTCCTTAATTAGACAGATTACATTGTAAAACTTAATATTTCTTAATATTTCTCTTTCCAAGAGGAAAAAAATCTAAACTTTTTTAAAAATCAAATTTATATTTAATGTATATATTTAATCTGTTTCTTTGTAATTGTTTGTGAAATTTTCTTGCAATTTCTGATTTTTTTAAGTGTAGTTAGTTGTATTTAGCCTTCAATATGCAATAGTTTGCTGTTTATACAGATACAGTTGAGGTCAAAAATTTACATACACCTTGCAGAATCTGAAAAATGTTAATTATTTTACCAAAATAAGAGGGATCATACCAAATGCATTTATTGAGTACTGACCTGAAAAAAATATTTAACATAAAATATGTTAAAGAAAATTAAAAGAAAATAATAGTTAAATTTATAAAAAATGACCCTGTTCAAAAGTTTACATACACTTAATTCTTAATACTGTGTTGTTATCTGAATGATCCACAGCTGTTTTTTGTGGGTTAGTGATAGTTGTTCATGAGTTGTTTGTCCTGAACATGTAAACTGCCCACTGTTTTTCTGAAAAATCCTTCAGGTCCCACAAATTCTTTGGTTTTCCAGCATTTTTGTGTATTTGAACCCTTTCCAACAATGACTAATATTCACACTGAGGACAACTGAGGGACTCATCTGTAACTATTAAAGAAGGTTCAATTGCTCACTGATGCTTCAGAAGGAAAAACAATGCATTAAGAGCCGAGGAGGTGAAAACTTTTGAAAAGAATGAAGATGCATGAAAAGATGGGCTTTAAAATCATACAGTCATTGTTGGAAAGGGTTCAAATACACAAAAATGCTGAAATACCAAAGAATTTGTGGGACCTGAAAGATTTTTCCGAAGAACAGCAGGCAGTTTAACTTCAGGACAAACAAGGGACTCATGAACAATTATCATTAAAACAAACAAAGAAAATTCCCACAGCTGTGGATCATTCAGGTAACAACACAGTATTGAGAATCAAGTGTATGTAAACTTTTGAAATTTTTATTTACAATGCTTGTTAAATAAATTTGCCTCCGTTTTGGTTGTATAATCTTATTATCTTCTTGTCTAAAAGTATAACATAATTGCTGCCATAAAAGATTGGAGCCCACACCCCCAATCCTGGTCTATAACTGCCAATGCTCATTAACTTCCATGCTTGAATGTCAGTGATTTCATCCGGACACACTTTTGCTGCACAATTTAGTGGGTGAACCTTGACACTGGGGCTGTAAAGGGGAAGATTGTGAGATAAAAGAATAGATGTAAATTGTTCTCGACTGAAAGGATTCTCTTGGAAACTTTGGTACCAAAAAGCTTAAATTCCACACTGGTATCTTGGAATTTCAATGATGTAATTCCAGCCACAATCACCGCTATATCCCAAAGGGTGAACCAGTTCGAAACCACTAGCCAAAAATGTTCAGAAATTCATAAGGGGGAAAACTCGCTTCATATGGGGTGACACAAGCTCAGGCACACGTCGGAGCATCACCCCAAACCCTCACATCAGGGCAAAGCGTTACATTACCCCAGAAAATACTTCATCGCTCTATTCACTAATGTCATAGGGCACATGCCAGACAAGTGCAGACAGCTGGGAGATGAGTTGTCATGAATAGACACACTTCATTGTCGTAGGATGGGGAGGGTGGGGCAAACAGAGGGAGAGATTGATTATTTCTGTTCAGTACAGACAGGCGTCTCGGTTTCAAGGCATACATTGTACTCGGCAGAAAGAGAGGTCAAAGTTAAAGAGTCAATATGGGTGATGATAAATCTTTGGGTTTGGATGGGAGGGATATTGACCAATAAAGCTCTTTTTATGTGCTTACAGCCCTCCACTGTCTCATAGCTACTTATAAAAAATGAATCACTAAAGAAAATTTAATTAGAAGTTTAATTTGTCAAGTTTTAAGTATTGAAATCAAAACATCTCTAAATTCAACAAAAAAAGTATACAAAATTCTCTTTGATGGGGAAGTGTGTCAAAACTTTTGACTGGTAGTGTATAGATAATCATATTTATTTTCAGTATTTTGTAACAAAGTAACATTACAGTGGGCAAACCATTATCTGTAATATGTTTTGATCGATTTGTCAGGATGTTTTTTATGCTTTCTCTGTCGATTACTACTCAGTTTTGGTTTGATGTTTGATTATCTTCTTGTTTGAAAAGAAAACATTAAAAGTATAATAGTATATGATATAATTTATTAAAATGATTCAGTTTTTATTTAAACTAATTTTTATTTTCTCACTTTTTTCATTTTTTTTTCTTTTTTACCTTAGATTTGAGTTTCCTAAGTTCTAAGTTATAACATTATTTTTCAACATTACTATTTCCAATCTTTTCCAATCCAAACTTTTTGACACTGTTTTATTGATATATCATGATAGTATTTGTGGTATTACATTTATACTGTTAGAAATGATTGTTAAAAAGAAAAGAAAACTTCAAAAGTACATCCTGATTTTATAAAAACTGTAACAAGGCTCTGGTTTGAAAAAAGGATTTGCTTTCTTTTCCAAAATATATTTTTTCCTTTTTATTTGAGGGTGAAATGTAATCTGTGACATGAAATGTGACATGTTCTTTTAAGATTCACCCGGGGATGTTGAGATTGATGGGGCTCTTTGACACACACCACCCACCAACACAACTTCATGCTTTTTAATGAAATTACATGCCACTTTCATGCTGTCTTGTCCCCACACATGACTAATCTCCCATTAGAACAGAGAAAGATAAAACTGTCTCAAATCTGAATCTAATCTAATCCCTTTTTTTATACTTGGTCCTTTTCAGGGGTCTGAGAGCAGTTTGCTGGATTTTTGGCCAAATCGATCTCAGACCCTTTTAAAGTAAACCAAATCAAATAGCCTTATTTTGCTAAAATTTGCTAATTTGCTTTTAGTAAACTTGATTTTTCTGTTTAATCTGGTCATCAGACACCTCTGTAAAAAAATTGATCACGCTATTCATCATGGCCAAATTATTTCCAAATTATTCATTAATGGCATTCAACTTGTCTACTGTCTTTCTGATCACTTCCAAATTTGTGAAACAGAAATGCGGCTGTGCAAATAATCCAACACCTTGTTTATATTTTAATTTTAAGTTAGTGAGACAAAAGTCTATAGGTTTAATAAAATGATTAAAAAAACTACTGTATGTTACAGTATACTGAATATAATACAATGTGCAGTGTACTGGGGTGAATATTTGCTAGTCTTCATAATACCTGACCTTACTAGTAGAATTAATTATGAACATTTCTATGATGTGTCGGTAGGAAAACAAGGAAACTAAATATGATTTATACGGGACACACCAAGCCGACTTCAAAAAATTAGCAGCGACAAAAGCTGTCAGTGTTGTCGATTTGTGTCGGCAGCGTCTGGACAAAAAGTAGGGATGCACTGAAATGAAAAAAGCCAAACAAAATTACACACTGGGCCGAAGGCCAATTACTGAACACGTGTTTTCCCCCCATGTATTTTACCTTTTTTTTTTTTTACCATAACATACATTAAATAGCCAATATTTGCTGTTTACAGTTTTGCCTTGCTTTTTAAAGAAAAAATAAATAAATTACAAAACAACAATTTAAAAATCGTCATTGCTCGGTATAATTTATGCTGCCTATTTGCTTAATTTCGAATCATTTCGGTTGCCAAACATTCAGTGCATCCCTAACAAAAAGCTTTGCTTGAACACAGTGAATAGACTACAACAACTGCAAACTAACATGTGCATTCTGCACCTGCGTGAGAGGAGTTAGCTGTCTATATCAGCAGCTATCAATTGTATATATTCGTCATTCAAAAGAAGAAACTGAAACAAAGATATACGAGATATATGCAGATATACAGTATATGAAACGTAAATAAAGTAGCGCATGTTTACCTTTTTGAATATTGGTTATGTTAGTTTCTTCATTTTAAGCAGATCAAGCTGTTATGAAAAATTTGCATATTGGAATGCTTGGGTAAGATCACGTAACTTTAAAACTGCCTTCTGTCTGTGCTTTCAGCCTTCATTTACTGATTCGTTTTTATCACTTTCGCTTTAATTCTCCACCACTGACTCGTTCACTAAACTGAGCATCCAATCAGAGTTCTCACTTGCGCCGATGGCCCCGATGCCGATTTAGCATGCTGCCGCCATTGTGAGGCGACATGGTGGACAAACTAGCCCGACAGATGCTCACTGACAGCCCGACGTTGACCGTCGACCAACCAACAGCTTGGTGTGTCCCGGCCTTAAGGGACAGTGTGAACATAAAGAGATCTTGGTCCTTTTTTTCCCCTCGGTTCAATTTAGGCTTACGATGCTTTTGGGAAAAGCAGCCCTGATGGAGAAGAATATTCTTTATCTGAGACAGACACCTCACTTCCTTGTGGCAGACAACACTATGTTTTATTTACTTTCTTCTAGAAATGTTCATGTTTATAGAACACAGGATGAACCAAAATCAGTAGCCACCCATGACCTACGACCTCTCACCTTGATGTTAAGACCCTGGCAAGAGGTCAGACGGGGTCAGAGAAAATCTTACGTTGATTATTGACAGATAAACATTACTTAGACACACGTCTCAGCAGTCATGTAAAAACTGATCCAAACCAGACAACTGACCTTTCGCAAAGAGCTTGATTGACAGGTGATCTGACCAATCATAACACAGAATCATTCATTTTTTTCTGACAAACAAACCAGACAGGAGAGTAGATTAACTAAGTCTTTGCAAAGGGTCAATTATGTGTCAAATACAATCCAGAAATGTATTCAACCAAGTTAGAAATAACTGAACCACTTTCCATTCTTTTCCAAACTATTAGCCAAATTGAGCTTTTTTTATTATTATTTTGGATTAAGTTTATGGATATTTGGGTTATACTTAGGTTTATGGGTTTTAAGAATGTATGTACAATGTATGTAAGTCATACAATTACAATTTTATGAGAAATAAGTTTGGAGGATGATTTTGTACTAATATGCTAATGTCTCAAATTGTGTGGATTGTTGAGGGAAATAGTGATAAGATTTTTTCATTTGACAGATGCTGTCTATACACACACGCATTGCACAAAATGTTTAAAATGACATCATATATTTTCTGCGTAATGCCATAATGAGAATACATTAAGAAAGTACATTGAAAATCCATTTATGGAGCCTGCTGCACTTAGTTTCCTTTGATTGCAGAACTTGGGCCGTGCACAAAGCCTCTTTCTCTGATCCTCTTCTGAAACCGTGTTAGCGGCCAGACACAGAACAAAGCCTGTAATGTTGACTGCAGATCTTTGAATGTGATCCTTTGCTCAAGATGCTGTTAATTTTATTCACAGCTAAGTTCAGCTCAGCAATAAGATGGCAAATATTAAGCTTCCGGCTATGCCAAAAGCATCTGACTTTATACAGAGAGTTCAGTGAGCAGGGAAATCACAAAAGGTTGAAGTGTTCTTGTTTTTCTTAGGTTTAAATCATATCACTTGTCTGTTTGTAGACATTCCACATGTACTGTACACACAAACAGAACAGTGAATTAGCACAATTATTAGTAGTATTCTCATCTATTAATTTATTCATCATATGTAGTCATAGGCTGAACTGTCTCATCATACACTGCCAGTCAAAAGTTTTTGAACAGTACGATTTTTAAAGGTGCCATAGAATGGAAAACTGTGTTTACCTTGGCATAGTCAAATAATAACAGTTCAGTACATGGACATGACATACCATGAGTCTCAAACACCATTGTTTCCTCCTTCTTATATAAATCTAGTGTTTGCAAAAGACCACCGAAAAATAGGTCAATTCCAACATAACACCGACTGTTACGCAATAGTCCCGGGATCGTTAATAGTTACTCCCCCAACATTTGCATCGCCAAATCATCGGTAACGTCAGCACATCAGTAAAACAAGGCAAGCCACTGAAGGGACACGGTTAGCTTAATGCTAGCGCTAGCCTGTTACATTGCAGTACAAAAGATATCACTTGCCACATAAACAGAGAGACGACTGCGCTGATGATGGTGAATGACGGAGAAATGACTGCACTGATGATGGCGAATGATTTACAGACCCAGAGTATCACTGTCAAGCAGCTGAACTTGTGTGGTAAGTAACGTAATCACTCCCTCTGCATTATAACTTTACACAGAGCACATGCGATCACAGTAATGAGACTAAAATGTTGGCGATTCAAAACGGCAGATTCAACAAACCACGTATTAAAAGCGGCTAGAGCTCCTAATTAAATATATATTTTTATCAATGTGCCAGCTATAGTGATGAGCAGCTCCGTGAAACAGCCAATCAGAGCAGAGCTCATTAATATTCATGAAGCTTCCAAATAAGGCAATAACAGAGCTTTTCATTCTAGGGACAAATCCTAGAGTTGTAAATGGAGCTGTAAAACCATTTCTGGAGATTTTTTGCCCGTTCCTATGCCATATACCTTCTATGTAGATATCAGAGAACAATTTAAAATATTGTATAAATGCATTCTATGGCACCTTTAATGTTATTTTAAAGAAGTCTCTTCTGCTCTCCAAGTCTGCATTTATTTGATCCAAAATTTTTAAATATTTTTACTATTTAAAATATCAGTTTCCTATTTGAATATATTTTAAAATTGTATTTATTCCTGTGATTTCAAAGCTGAATTTTTAGCATCATTACTCCAGTCACATGATCCTTCAGAAATCATTGTAATATTTTAATTTGATGCACAAGAAGCATTTAATATTACTAATTTTTTTGTTGTAAACAGCAGAGTAGAATTTTTTTTTTCAAGTTTATTTGATAAATAGATGGTTCAGAAGAAAAGCATTTATTCAGTATGGACATCTTTTGTAATATTATAAATGTCTTTATCATCACTTTTGATCAATTTAAAGCATTCTTGCTAAATAAAAGTATTCATTTCTATAATTCCTTTCCCAAAAAATTATACTGACTCCAAGCTTTTGAATAGTATAGTGTATAATGTTTCAAAAGCTTTTTATTTCAGATAAATGCTGATTTTTAGATCTTTCTATTCACCATATAATCCGGAAAAATGTACTCAACTGTTTTAAATATTATTATTAATAATAAATGTTTCCTAAACAACAAATCAGCATATTAGAATGATTTCTGAAGGATCATGTGACACTGAAGACTGGAGTAATGATGCTGAAAAATCAGCTTTGATCACAGCAATAAATTACAGATACTTCTTTAAACATTAAAAATCTTACTGTTAAAAAACTTTTGACTGGCAGTGTACATTTTTATTTTATTTTTATACATATATTTTTTGTTTTGCCATAACTTTCTTTTTGTTTTTAACAAAATGAACCTTTATATCAATATTTGTATGTTTTATGCAATAATGTGAGTCAGTCTTACTTAATGTTAATACTTTTAAATAGCAATAAATGCAAAATAGCGTGTAAAAATACTATATATTGCTAAGAAAATATGCCATTTGCATTTGTGTAAATAGCTGCTGCCATATAACTGTGAACCTTAACTATAAAAAAGTATTAAACTTATTAAAGATGCATCAAGACAAAAACAGCATGTGAAATCTAAATTTGTTCTGACACAAACTCCTGATATAATATCAAATATTGAGTATACTACAGAGTTTTATGTCTTTATGGAATTCATTACAGACGTTTACTATGTTTACTATTTATTAGTGGTGGGCCGTTATCGGTGTTAACGTGCTGCGTTAACGTGAAACTCTTATCGCGCGATAAAAAAAATATCGTCGTTAATCTATTCTCAAATTTGGGTTGGGAGCTGGGTCTAAACTACGCAAGCTATGATGACTTTCACCTTGATAGTTTAACGCGGATGTATACCGAAGACTATAGAATATGGTCGCGCGTTTAAGTCTCCTCCGCCAAAACACAGACGGGATCGCGTCGTCCTCCATTCATAAAAACCGAATCTACTATAGCGAAATGCCACGTAAATTCGTCGTTTTTTGGATTCATAAATCAAATGTTGGTCAGTCACTTAATTCAAATCGCGATATGGACTAGTGTATGTGAAAACTGAAATGCAAAAAGACCGTTTTAATATGAATCCGTATGTTCCGTTTGCCTAGCTGTATGTATGCATTGCGGAGACGAGCTTTTACTACACGCATACTGAAACACACGTGACGCTCCCGGTAATTTTTGCCATTTTCATCTCACATGAACAGATAAACTCAATCTCCCAAACTGCTGTGAGTGTCACTTTTACCGTTTCATTTGAGAAAACTAGCATCATATCATACTGTATGACACAGAAACGTTACGGCAACCTGTCAAAAAAAAAGTACGGTGTAACATGTAATGGGCTGGGTAGGTGTTGACGTTAAAAAAAACAAAATCTAATAGGTAGAAAAAATAATTTCATTGTTAGTTAGTTAGTAAACACAAGTACATCTAATTGAACATAATTTATTTTCATCAACAAATTATCATAGAACAGCTTTATGAGCGTTATGATCCATTCTCAAAGACTTTAAGTCATTATTTGGGTAGCACACATATTCTGAATGCCTTCAGCAGAATTCAAATTAGCCATTTTAATCTAGATTAATCTAGATTAATTCCAAGATTTAATCTAGATTAATCTAGATTAAAAAAATTAATCTATGCCCACCCCTACTATTTATATGTTTTGGAGAACATTTACGATAATGCGTTATGTAAAAGAAGTAAAAAATCAATTTTCATCAATACAGCATGTAAAATGGTGATAGTAAGTTATTGACCACCTAGAAATGCCTTGGCAACCCACCCAGAACCCCCTATCAACCGCACAGCAATGAAAAATGAATAAATAAAATAAAAAAACAGTACACTGATACTGTAGTGGTAATATACGCAAATGTGAAAATCTGTCATAACTTGTCTTTAACTGTCATCTCCAGAGAACAGAGTCATTGAGGGCCAACACATGGGCAACATTTTTTGGTCAGTGCTTTTAAAACCAAGCAAGAAGTTGAGTAACAGAAATACATTTTTGTATTATTCTCGATTCTCCTACCTTGGCACACAGCATCGCTGACAGGCGTGCAGCTTTTCAACTCCATCTCAGGCTGATCGCAGACTGTGCAGGGCATGCAAGGATCAAAAGAGGTCTCCTGATCTGAAAAGGTGTCATCCATGCACTCCTCGCACATCGTGTCACGGTCAAAAGTACAGCGCCCCAGCACACCCTGGCCCATAGGACACACCGTGCAGGCCTCACAGCGACCTGTCACTTTGCTGAAGAAGAACCCATAGTTGCAGACACACACTGCGTCGTTGGCATCAGTGCAGGGCGTCAGCATGCGCGTGAGCTCGGAGCATGGTGTACACGGCTGGCACTTTTCCGTGTGGCTGAAGTTCTCAGAGTATGTCTCGCCTGAAGACAGAAGGAGAAACGGGTTAAGAAGACAGTTTCTTTAAAAATACAAAGTTTGTATTTGTGTATTTTAAGGTTATTATCATGACCTAACCATAAAAATACTTTTATTGCTTTAGCTGAAATTAAAAAAGTTATGGTCAAATTTCAGTTTGGGGACCAATTCTGACTATTAACCAACTATTAACTACGACTTTGGCCTCAGTAAACTCCAAATTTGATTGTGAGAAATTCTTTCTCACAAATTCAAGTTTATATCTTACAATTCTGATGATTTTCTCACAATTCTGAGATATAAACTCAATTGCCAGTTATAAAGTCCAATTTTGAAAGGGAAAAAATGTGTAAGATGTTCTTAGAATTGCAAGTTTTTATATTAACTCCCAATTGCATTATAAAGTCAGAATAGAGAGATATAAACTCGCAATTTTGAAAAAAATATTCAGAATTGTAAGTTCATATCTTGCCATTCTGACTTTATTTTTTCCAAATTGTGACTATTTCTTAGAACTGTGAGTTTATTTCATGCAATTCTGACTTTTTTTCGCAATTGCGAGTTTATATCTCACAATTCAGACTTTTGTTTCTTGCAATACTGATATTTTTCTCAGAATTGTGAGATATAAACTCTCAATTGCGAGTTATAAAGTCCAATTTTGAGGGCAATCCAATTTTGAGTAAAGCATGGGGTATTTTCATTTTGGGGTGAACTATACTAAGGGATCTATGGTAATGCAGAATAGGGCATTACTATGTGCTTTATAAGTAATAATAAACAGCCAATATGCAAGTAATAAGCATGCTAATAAGCAACTTAATAGTGAGAATTGGTCTTTAAAATAAACTGTTACCATACTGGCAAACTTATAACCTTCAGTTCAACCTATTTCAGTTAATTTCCAAGGCAACAAGTTTCATTTTCCTTTAGTTTCAGATTAAGTATAAAACAAATCAAACTAAATAAACTAAACCTAAATTATACTTAATGAAAACAATTTTTAAATTGTAAGATATCTAGAAACTACTGGAAGCTACCAGAAGAAATTATTAAGAGTGGAGAGAAAATATCTAATGCTGCATGCTTATGGTATTGTATTCCCATCCTTCATCCTATTCAGATATATTAGTGGATAGAGGTCTAGCTATCACTAAATTATTCAGGAAGCTATTTTGTCCGTGCATATGTGTGTGTTTGTGAGACAGCACAACTCTTGCGGCTAGCCCCTCTTTATGGCACATCGCCCCAGTGTCCCATACCATATCAAGTGTTTCACTATATGCCACTAGCAGGATATTCATGGAAGCAGTGACCAGACAGTGCCAGAGAGAAAGATAACACGCTAATGCCATCGTTATCCTTACATCTACCCATTAAAGTCTCGTTATTGTGTCTTTGTGCTGGACAAATACAGTTGCACATTATGGGTTCCCCTGTGTGCTGGAGCTGCTAATGGCCCTAATGATAACGGGGTAATGTGCTGGCTTCTGGGGGCCAGTTATTGGGGCTTTATTTAGGAGACTGTGATGGGTCGTCTGTGCATTTCCTGCAGATGAAATCCCGTCCACTCAGCCTTTCTCCCTCTGAGTCTACTCTTCTACTGATCTCTGCCCTTTGAGATCCATTAGCATAATGCTAGCCATCAATAATGCATGTCTATGCATTATGACAGACGGACGACGTGTGGGGGTGTTCTTAACCGTACAAGTCATGGAGTTTATGTGTCAATCAACATTAGAACTATAAAGTGCTGAGGTAACGTTCTGTCGATAGCTTCTCTTTATCAGTTTCCAAAAAAAGACACCTACCCTGACAGTATTGACTATTTTAGTGTGGACTGCTAGAATTCTGGAATTATGGTCTTAAACAATTACAGCTGATAATACTTGTGTCTTCAGATAACAGATTCACAAAACAGCAGATATGAGACTGAAGACATATAAGTGGGTTATTAATGGCTGATGCGATAGAGATATTTGAAGAGCAGGGTGGGAGCAATATAACGGGAAAATATAAATCATTTAATAATCCTGAAATTGTTAGCTTAAAGAGCTATTTCTACCTGAACTGTTTTCCTGTTTAATACTGTAAAGCTGCTTTGACACAATCTGTATTGTATAACGCACTATATAAATTAAGTTTCATTGGTTTTCTTTCAATGCAAAACTAATGAACTTGCACATTATTTAATCATTATTAAACATTTGAAACTATAAACACCTGAAAACCTGAAATATTGTATTACTCATAAACAAGACAGACAGATTTAGGAAATGACCCTAGATACAATGAAAACGTGTAAATTGATGGGAAAATGGCGAAATACTGTCTGACTCTTCACCCTTGCTGATATATAGGATGAATAAAAAAAACTAAAACTACTGATTATTAATATAACATATATTATTATGCAAGCAGCTTATATGAGTTGATATTCATGGAGAGAATTCTTGTACTTTAACTAAATGGATGTGTTAATGCTTCAACTTGCCATATACCCTTGAGTGTACAGAAACAAATATTCTCTGATGAAGTTATTCATATGATACCAACGCGAGCTCCAGTTTTTCATGTCTAAACACCCACGAGCAGCTCCTACGAGAGCCTACTCAGATGGAAACCACTTCAGTGAGCTCAATTACAGTAAAGCTGCATTTTATTGTCAGTAACAGTAACGGTGTTGTAATGGGGAAAATAGTAATTTTGTTTGATTACTGGTTACTGAAAAAAGTGATGCCGTTAGTAACGCTGTTTATTTATAACGCCCTTATACTTAACCCTGTTAGAAAATGAGTACTACATAATATCTTTTTAAAGAATATACTTAAATGTAAACCAAACTGGATGTTTTTGGACACTAAATAGGATTAAATGAAAATGTATTAGAGTGCATTATGAGTTTTTTTTACATACTTAAGTAGGATTTAAGTACATCTTCATATGTAATTTCAAAATAATTTCTATTGTCCTATACAGTTCTCAAAAGGTTACATACCCCTTGCAGAATATGCAAATATATTATTAATTTAATCAAAATAAATGATGAAAGCTGCATGTTATTTTTTACTACGTATTGTCCTAAATAAGCAATTTCACACAATGGATGTTTATATATACTCCACAAGAGAAAATAAAAACTGAGTTTATTAAAATTACCCTGTTCAAAAGTTTTCATACCTGGATGATCCATGAGTGTTTTCATGTTTTGTGATGGTTGTTCATGAGTCCTTTGTTCGTCCTGAGCAGTTCCTGCACAATCCTCCAGTTCCTGCACATTCTTTGGTTTTCCAGCATCTTCTGCATATTTTAACCATTTCCATAAGTGACTAAATGATTTTGAGATCCATCTTTTCACACTGAGGACAATTGAGGGACTAATACTCATATTACAAAAGCCAAAAACATTTACTTATGCTTAAGAAGGCAACACAATGCATTAAGAACTGGGGGTGTAAACTTTTGAACCAGATGATATTGCATTTTTTTTTTTGCATTTTGCATTTTGTCTAAAGCTCATATTTTTTTCATTTAGTATCGCACTTCGGAAGCTACATAAATATTTACATGTCTCCCAGAAGACAATATAAGTACAATTTAACCTGATCATCCAATTCAAAAAGTTTACACCCCCTGCTCTTAATGCATTGTGTTACCTTCTTGAGCATCAGTAAATGTTTTCACCTTTTGCAGTAGTCCCTCAATTGTCCTCAGTGTGAAAAAGACGGATCTTGATATCATACAGTCACTGATAAAGGGTTCAAATATGCAGAAGATGCTGGAAAAACAAAGAATGTGCAGGAGCTGGAGGACTTTTCTGAAAAACAGCATGCAGCTGAACTGTTTAGGACAAACAAGGGACTCACAAACAACTATCACAAAACATAAAAAAAGTCTTTTGAATGGAGTCATTTTTATGAATTCACTTGTTATTTTGTCTTGTGGAGTATATATAAACATCTGTTATTTGAAATAGACTATTCAGGACAGTGCTAAATAAAGAATAACATGCAATTTTGTTAAAATTATTAACATTTAGCATATTCTGCAAGGGGTATGTATGTTATGAGCACAACTGCCAAATATACTCACATTTATGGTAACTAAATACGTTAATGTTTTTTCCATTAAAACTTGTATGTCATGTATTTTAATAAATTTACAATAACATATTTGCAATGATTACTTTAGTATTTTAGTCAACACATCAAAATAAAGTGTACTTCTTTAAAGATTTAAAATATACTTTATGGTAAATCTTTTGATATTGATTTCAAAACTATATTGATATTATCAATGTGACATAAATTTGTATAAGTGTACTTAAGTGTGTTAACCCCTGGTTTCACAGACAAGGCTTAAGCGGTTTCAGCTGAAAGAAACTTGCACTGACTGATCTTGAAATATATCAGTGCCTTTGTTTAGTATCAAGATGCACACCAGTAATGTTTTTTAATGCACGTTTATAACAATTACTTAAATATCCTAACTGAACTATGGCCTAATCCTGGCTTAGTCTAAAAAAAGACTGTTTGTGAAACCAGGCCTAAGTGTGTTAACAGTCATGAAAGTGTACTCTAAGTACACTTAAGTGGCCTTTTATTTCTGTAATATTATATTATCTGTAAGTAAAACCTTTTTAAAATATACTTTTACAATCTGAAGTACACTTAAATTGACATTTAATACAATTAAGCAAACTTCTTTTTCGCAAGTGAACCCAAAATAGTCCATCAAAGCAAAGAAAAAAAAAACATATGCTGGTAACTGTTTTTCTTTTTTCCTTTGCTTTGATGGACTTAAAAGAGGTCAATTGTGGAGGTGACTAGTGAATATTCACACCTGGTTCTTTGACATTATACAGTGCATATATGTAAGGAATTAATATGAGCCAGTTAACTTAATTTATCACTTCTTAAACAGCTGTTTCCATTCCAGTACCATCCCAAATGCTACTTTTACATGTCAACACATTATTGCTGAAGTGCTGTCAAGCAGCATTCGGTGACTTATGAGGCTGTGAAAGGAACAGTTTGGGGATTTCAGCATGTAATAGTTAAGTTGATGGATGAGGAACGCAGATCCCAGCACAGGCCCTTAGGGAAGGTCTGACAAAGAGATGGGAATTACAGAAGGAAGAATGTTTAGGTTGTAGTGAATGACAGGAGGTCTTGGTGGACATGGCTTTCTTTGACCTTTACCCAAGGCTACTAAATATTAACAAAAAATGAATCCGCCAGAACTAAAGAGTGTGTTAGTTTAGGTTATCCGTCAATGTGAATAATATGCTGGGCAAACATTTATATGACACAAATCATATTAATTATTATCTCCTAGACATCAGTAGGGTTAAATGCACAGCAGGTTTTCATCAAAAAGTTCTCTTTCTCCTCTCAGACCATATGATCTGAGTTATGCTATCCATAAAAATTTTATAGCTCTATACTCTTAATGTAGGTCAACAAGTGTTTCATTTGTTTCTATTCTTATTTCTCGTAATGCGTATTAGAAGAAACATTTAGGCATACAGCAGTCCAGAGGTCTGACTGCATTCCATTTTGTTTTGTTTTTTCAAACTTAATGCAACATTTACAAAAATATATTATCGGGATTACAAAAATTTAATTTGAAAACACCAAGGATTGTAGAATGTTCAGAGAGCCACATGGTCAGTCTTTTTGACATAACTTTAAAATGTTTCAAAACAGTATATATTTCTGTTTATGTCAAACTATTTCACATATGTTAGTGTGAAATAGATTTAAATTAAAAGAAAATACTTTTGGGCCTCATTCTAGTTATCCATGCATTACTGAAACATAAGACTCTATTTAAAGAGTTATTAAATTATGACTATGTTTAACACATTTTTAAAAAGTGCACTTTGTAATAATGTCGAAATTAAAAGTTTTACGCTAGAGTTTTAATGTTTTAATAATCTTTGGTCATACTTTAAAGAAGTACACTTAATTTGATGTGTTGACTAACATACTAAAGTACATATTAAGTATGTAATTATGAATCGTTCAAAAATGTGGGATTTTTTTTTAAAGAAGGTTTTTTAAAGAAGTCTCATCAAAGTTGCATTTATTTGATCAAAAATTTAAAAAATAAAAGTAATATTATGAAATATTGTTACAATTTAAAATAACAGTTTTGTATTTTAATATACTTTAATATATAATTTACCTCTGTGTTGCAAAGCTCAATTTTCATCAGCCATTATTTCAGTTTTCAGTGGCATACGATCCTTCAGAAATCATTGAAATATGCTAATGTATAATCAATGTTGGAAACTGCTTAATGTGTTTTGGAACCTGTGAAGAATCCTTTTTTAAGGATTCTTTGATGAATAAAAGTTTGAAAGAACAGCATTTATTCAAAATAGAAATATTTTCTAACAATATAAGTCCTTACTATCGCTTTTTATCAATATAAAACATCCTTGCTGAATTAAAGTATTAATTTCTTTCAAAGATTAAAATTAATTTAAATGGCAGTGTATATTGTAACAAAATATTTGTATTTTAAATAAACGCTGTTCTTTTTAATGTTTTATTCATCAGAGTCCTAAAAAAGTATCACAGTTTACAAAATAATATTGAGCAGCATAACTGTTTCCAACATTAATCAGCATATTAGAATGATTTCTGAAGAATCATGTGACAATAAAGAATGGAGTAATGCCTAAAGAAAGCATCACAGAAATAAATTATATTTTAAAGTATATTAAAATAGACAAACACTATTTTATACTTTATTTTTATTTAGTGATTATTTTTTTTGTTTAAGGGGGCATGAAACTCTACATAAATACTGGATGTACTAAAGGATGACTATTTTTGGTCACATTTCTGGCTACTTGTTCTCTATTTCCATCCATCTCTCTTCTCCTATCTTGTCTTGTTCAACTGGGTCATGCAAGCAGACATGTGGGAGATGGTTGGATTCTTGGAAGTGGTGGGATTCTGGCAGACTCTGGCCCAAGACTTGGCTCAGGACCAACCTCTGTTAAAAAAACACTTGAACACCCAAACCTTGGTACAAACACTGTTACGTGACCCTGCCGGTACAACAAATGCATGTACCATTGGATTTTGCCTTAATTAATCTCACTTAGAGCTGTGAGTGGCTAAAACACTCCAATTGGTCTCTGAGCTCTCCAGACAATGTTTTGTCAAGTCTCATTTCCTAAAAGCATTTCCCCTTTAACTACTAATTACCGTTCACAGCTCAAAAGCCCTCTGCCTCCCCTCAAGTGAGAGTTCAGCACAGGAAATGGCATTTTAAATAAGGCAGCTGCTTCATTTTAGCAACGCTGCGGCCAACATCTCTGCGGATACTCACTGTCAAGACACGGTTCACACACTGTCTGTGTCGCTCCGCAGGGCTTCACCATCCCTTCCCCGGGTTGGCATTGTTTGCAGCACTCCCCACCGGTGGTGAATGCCCTTGAAGGACATGAGTCCCGTGTAGACAAGACTTTGCCCTATAGAGAAAGAGGGTACAATTAAAGTCAGCATGAAATGAAAATTCTAGAAGACTTCAAAAAAATCATTTGAGAGAACACAAAATACAAAATAACATTTAATCAGATAAACACATTAACAAAAATACTGATACTGATAATGTCACTTGCACTTTTTTGTCAAATCAAATGCACTACAGAATGAGGACGTTCGTTTCACCAAAGGTGCAGTCACATTTACCTTTGTACAGTCAAGGTTTACATTTTTCTCATAATTGTAACTTTATAATTTGCAGAAGTCATTTTTGTAAGTCCCTACTTTGTACTCAAGTTTAAAAAGCTGTGTGTTGTGATTTTGGCTGAAATAAAATATTTTCCACCAGTGCAGCAAAAGAAAAAGTAAAGCATTATTGGTCTCAATCATGAAATGTAAATGGAACAAATTTCTTTGTTAATCGTTCATAAAATGTTCTTGCGTAAATTGCAGATTTAAATTGTATGGAAGCCTGTTTCCACAACAGATTTAAAAAAAAAAAAAAAAAAAAAGGTTATTGCGACTTTTTAATCTCCTAATTTTAATTTTTTTTAGAACTTGCTATTGAGAATTTATGTCACAATGCTGAAAAAAAAGTCAGATTTGCGAGTTTGTATCACACAATTCTGACGTTTTTTCTCAGAATTGAGTTATAAATTGTGAATTATAAAGTCAGAATTAAACTAGCAATTAGATAAACCAGCAATTCTGACTTTTTTTCTCACAAACGTAAGTTTGTATCTTGCAATTCTGACTTTTTTTCTCACAAACTTAAGTTTGTATCTTGCAATTCTGACTTTTTCTCGCAATTGCAAATTTATATCTAGTAAATGTGAGTTTATATCTCGCAATTCTGACTTTTTTTCTCAGAATTGCAGGATATAAACTCACAATTGTGAGAAATAGTCACAATTCTGACTTTTTTTATCACAAATGTGAGTTTGTATCTTGCAATTCTGACTTTTTCTTGCAATTGTCAGTTTGTATCTCACAATTCAGACTTTTTTTCTCTCACAAATGTAAGTTTGTATCTCGCAATTCTGACTTTTTTCTTGCAGTTGCAAGTTTGTATCTCACAATTGTGAAATTTTTCTTAGATTTGTATGATATGAGCTCGCAATTGAGAGTTATAAAGTCATTATTCCGAGATATAAACTAGCAATTCAGACTTTTTTTTCCAGGAATTGCATGATATGAACTCACAATTGCGAGAAATAGTCACAATTCTGACTTTTTTCTCACACAAATGTGAGTTTGTATCTCGCAATTCAGAATTTTTTCTCAGAATTGTGAGATATAAACTCACAATTAAGAGTTATAAAGTCATTATTCCGAGATATAAACTAGCAATTCTGACTTTTTTTTTTCAGGAATTGCGTAATATAAACTCACAATTCTGACATTTTCTCACAATTGCAGGATATAAACTCGCAATTCTGAGAAACAGTCACAATTCTGAGTTTTTTTCTCTCACAAATGTGAGTTTGTATCTCGCAATTGACTTTTTTATTGCAATTGTGAGTTTGTATCTCACAATTCTGACTTTTTTCTTAGAATTGTAAGATATGAACTCGCAATTGAGAGTTATAAAGTCAGAATTCCAAGATATAAACTAGCAATTCTGACTTTTTCTCACAATTGCAGGATATAAACTTGCAATTGTGAGAAACAGTCACAATTCTGAGTTTTTTTTCCTCTCACAAATGTGAGTTTGTATCTTGCAATTCTGACTTTTTTGTAATTGCGAGTTTGTATCTCACAATTCTGACTTTTTTATCACAAATGTGAGTTTGTATCTTGCAATTCTGACTTTTTCTTGCAATTGTCAGTTTGTATCTCATAATTCAGACTTTTTTTCTCTCACAAATGTAAGTTTGTATCTCGCAATTCTGACTTTTTTCTTGCAGTTGCAAGTTTGTATCTCACAATTGTGAAATTTTTCTTAGAATTGTAAGATATGAACTCGCAATTGAGAGTTATAAAGTCATTATTCCGAGATATAAACTAGCAATTCAGACTTTTTTTTCCAGGAATTGCATGATATGAACTCACAATTGTGAGAAATAGTCACAATTCTGACTTTTTTCTCACACAAATGTGAGTTTGTATCTCGCAATTCAGAATTTTTTCTCAGAATTGTGAGATATAAACTCACAATTAAGAGTTATAAAGTCATTATTCCGAGATATAAACTAGCAATTCTGACTTTTTTTTTCTCAGGAATTGCATAATATAAACTCACAATTCTGACATTTTCTCACAATTGCAGGATATAAACTCGCAATTGTGAGAAACAGTCACAATTCTGAGTTTTTTTCTCTCACAAATGTGAGTTTGTATCTCACAATTGACTTTTTTATTGCAATTGTGAGTTTGTATCTCACAATTCTGACTATTTTCTTAGAATTGTAAGATATGAACTCGCTACTGAGAGTTATAAAGTCAGAATTCCAAGATATAAACTAGCAATTCTGACTTTTTCTCACAATTGCAGGATATAAACTCGCAATTGTAAGAAACAGTCACAATTCTTTTTTTCACAGTTTTTTTTTTCTCTCACAAATGTGAGTTTGTATCTTGCAATTGCGAGTTTGTATCTTACAATTCTGACTTTTTTCTTAGAATTGTAAGACATGAACTCGCAACTGGGAGTTATAAATTCAGAATTCCAAGATATAAACTAGCAATTCTGACTTTTTTTTCATGAATTGCATGATATGCACTCGCAATTGCGAGAAATAGTCACAATTCTGACTTTTTTTCTCACACTAATGTGAGTTGTGTGAGATATAAGTAGATATAAACTCACAATTGTTATAAATTGTTATAAAGTCAATATTCCGAGATATAAGCAATTCAGACTTTTTTTCAGGAATTGCGTAATATAAACTTGCAATTCTGACTTTTTTTCATGAATTGCATGATATGCACTCGCAATTGCGAGAAATAGTCACAATTCTGACATTTTCTCACAATTGCAAGTTTATATCCTGCAATTGTGAGAAAATGTCAGAATTGCACGTTTATATTACGCAATTCCTGAAAAAAAAGAAACAGTCACAATTCTGAGTTTCTTTTCCTCTCACAAATGTGAGTTTGTATCTTGCAATTCTGACTTTTTTTTGTAATTGCGAGTTTGTATCTCACAATTCTGACTTTTTTGTAATTGCGAGTTATAAAGTCAGAATTCTGAGATATATACTAGCAATTCTGACTTTTTTTTCCAGGAATTGCATATGATTTCACAAATGCGAGAAATAATCACAATTCAGATTTTTTTTCTCTCACAAATTTGAGTATGTATCTCTCAATTCTGACTTTTTTCTTAGAATTGTGAGATATAAACTCGCAATTGAGAGTTATAAAGTCAGAATTCCAAGATATAAACTAGCAACTTTTTTCCATGAATTGCATGATATAAACTCACATTTGTGAAAAATAATCACAATTCTGACTTTCTTCTTGCAATTGCAAGTTTATATCTCGCAATTCTGACTTTTTTCTCAGAATTCTAAAACAAAAACTCGCAATTCTGAAGAAAAAAAAGTCCAAATTGCAAGTTTGTATCAACCAGTTCTGAGAAAAAAAGTCAGAATTGCAAGATGTTAAGTCGCAACTGAGAAAAAAAAAAAAGAATTGTGAGATAAAAAGTTTTTGGAAACAGGCTTCTATACCTGTTACTGTCACAGAGTGAAACATTAAAAATGTATCTGTGGCTGTATATCTGTGGCTGTGCAGTTGTAACTTTAGTTCTCATAATTATGACATTTTTACATTATTGTAACTTCACATCTCACAGTTGTGACTTCATATTTCATAATTTTTCTTGTAATTGTAACATTTTTTATCTTTATATCTCAAAGTGTTGTTTTTTTAAACTTTTACTTTTTTTTTTTTTACTTTTTCAATGAGACAGTTCAACTGTTATTACATTATTATTATTATGTTATCAAGAACTTTATACACACAATTCGGGTTTTCCGATGGTGCTTTAGGAATCGCTACACTTATTGACAATGGACAGTGGATCTACACTGCCTATGAAGTTTCACAGCACTTTAATATTGTATCACAAGCCTCTCACTACCAGTAGCAAGTAAGAAAGCACTTCATTACTTTATTAAATATTTTATATTACATGGCTGTAACAAAGTTTATTGGCTAATTTAAATGGGACAATTCCTTTAATACACCAAATTCCTGGCTGAATATACTTACTTATTTAATGTGAGATTTCCTGTTTGTCTGAACAATAGAAGGGCCAGTAAATCCTTGTTTTTGCAATACTTTTGTTCCTGATATTGGCGCAGAAATGACTTCAGCTTTAAGTGTTAAAACTACATTGTGGATACTGGTAGAAGTTAGTGTGGCTTCAGCATTGTGAGCTAACAGTACATTACAGCTGTACAAATTGAGAGAAATAAAGCAATTAAATCATTTTTAGAAAAACAATTTGAAAAAGCCTGCAGATGTAGACACAGGCGTGAAACCACTGACCGTTCAGACTTTTCCCACTCCCATGTCTTTGCTTTGGTTGAGTCTGTCTCCAGGGGATGCAATCCCAGAAACAGACAACTTCCCACACAGACTCAGAGCCAAAAATACTATTTGTGTAACAAGACTTGTTACATTATTTAGACCTGATAATATCTGATGATGCCTATCAAACAGCATTGCTTTGGAGAGACCAGAGAGCTTCAAAAGGGGAATAAAAGCGTTTTACCAGGTATCCGCAGTATACAGTAAATCTTCACGGTACGTTTAACCTGAATTAAATTCTCTGACAGAAGCCTTTCATTTGAACGTCTATCTAAATGAATGACTGACAGGTACAGCCTAAGTATGGCAGCTAAACAGAGGCATTTTGTGTTTCACCACATGCCTCTTGTCCACTGATTTTTATTTACGTTCACAATGTAAAACAACAAATAATTTATGATGCCTGTAAGTCATTTTTGGAAGTCCCTACTTTGTACTCAAATGTAAAAATCACTGCTACAACATGATGTAGATTTGATTTTAGCTGAAATAATATTGGCATGAAAAATGTGCAGCAAGTGCAGCAAAATGAAAGAATGCATTGGGGCCTCATTCGTAAAATGTGAGCAGAATAACTTTCTGATCTAATCGTAGATAAAATTGCTCAAATGTACTACGACTTTATATCTTGTAATTGTAACTTACTTACTTAAATTGTTACTTAATATTTTTCAACTGTAACTTTACAGTTTAGAATTGCAGCTTTTTCGGATTTAAGTAATTCTTGGAAGTACTATAATTAAAAAATTGCAAATACGACATGACTGTGTTGAGCTTTTGGCTGAAATTTAAATTAATGTTTACATTTTTTTGGTTTCTTTTTCCTACTAAAAAATAGGACGATTTTTGTAAAATTACTGCAGTAAAATAAAATATAAGTGCATTACAGGTCTCATTCTTGAAATGGGGGAGGAACAAATTTCTGTGGTAATGATTTGTAAAAAGATATTGTAAATGAAAAATGTAAAAGTGTTTTCTTGCTCAGAGTAAAAAAAAAATACTTGTGACTTTATATTTAGCTATTTTGCTTTAATTATTATAATTGCGATTTTACATTTTACAATTTTGACTTTTCAATAGAAGTCAAAAGTTTACACACACTGTGCAGAACCTGTAAAATATTAAATATTCTACCAAAGTAAGAGGGAACATACAAAATGCATGTTATTTTCTATTTAGTTCTGACCTGAATAAGATATTTTACATAAAATATGTTTACATATAGTCCACAAGAGAAAATAAAAGAATAAAAATGACCCTGTTAAAAAGTTTACAGACACTTGATTCTTTGTTGTTACCTGAACGTCAAAGTTTTTTTAGTGATAGTTGTTCATGAGTCCCGTGTTTGTCCTGAACAGTTAAAACTGCCTGCTGTTCTTCAGAGAAGTCTTTCAAGTTCCACAGATATTTTGGTTTTCCGCCATTTGTGTGTATTTGAACCCTTTCCAACAATGACTGTATAATTTTGAGATCCATCTTTTCACAGTGAGGACAACTGAGGGACTCACATGCAACTATTACAGAAGGTTCAAACACTTACTGATGGTCCAGAAAGAAAAACGATGCATTAAGAGCTGGGGGTGTAAACTTTTGAACAGAATGAGGATGTGTACATTTTTCTTATTTTGCTTAAATATCATTTAGCATTTCCCTTCAGAAGCTACAGAAGATACTTACATGTTTCCCAAAAGACAAAAGAAGTTAAATTGACCCTAATCTTCGAATTCAAAAAGTTTTCACCCCCCAGCTTTTAATGCATCTTTTTTTATTTCTAGAGCATCAGTGAGCTTTTGAACCTTCTGTAATAGTTGCATATGAGTCCCTCAGTTGTCCTCAATGTGAAAAGATCTTAAAATCATGAAAATGCTGAAAAAACAAATAATTTGTGGGACCTGAAGGTTTTTCTAAAAAACAGCAGCCAGTTTAAATACATTCAGAAATACATTGTATTATTCTAATGATGCGAAAGGATTGTTTAGCATTTCTAAATCAGACATTGTCATGCCATTCAGGTGTGTGTCCCATAAATATGATTTTTTTCAACATAACTTAAAGGCAGCGTAAGCCTCATAATAAAGCAGCTGTTGCATGGCTGATGGCTGAGGGTGTAACATGAATGGCAAAAGCTGATTGGCTGAGTGCGTGGCTGTCAGAATAACAACGTTTGACACAGGTGTGAGGAATGACGTTTAAAAGAGAGCGAAGAAAGGCAGAGATAAAGAGTGAAAGAAAGGCAGAGATAAAGAGTGAAAGAAAGACAGATTAGATGATTCCCTCAAGGCGTTTTGAGTCAGCTGGAGTAGTGACAGAGCTGAGTGAGTAGAAGAGGAGGTTGGGAAAGTGCAAATTAACATTCCCTTCGTTTCTACCTGTCCCTCACATTACCCCCTGGCATGGGGCAACCTCCTCCTCCACCTTCTCCTCACTCACATAAAAACACAAACAAACCCCTACAGGAGCATTCCAGCTCAGGTAAAGTTCAACAACCCCCCCAAAAGTTCAGCAGCCCATGACTCAAACAGATCTGGCCACACAGAATTTGTGCGCAATTACGAGGTTCAATGGTTTTAGAAATGTGTGAAGGGTCACAAACAACGATGCATGTCATAGAACCTGTTTGCAGTCACACTTATCCTGACAGGAGGCCAAGCATCTGCAGCGCTGTTGAGGTAGATACAATCAGCAGCGAAAAAGTCTGCGTAACGTTTCAGAACATGTTGAATTTCATTAATCATCCTCCTAAGAATGGCCCTAATGAAATGCATTCATCAACAACATGTGTCTGGTGTTCATAAACTGTCAAAATTAAGTGAACTTTTTTACATTTTCTAAAGTGATGTGAGAGGTGCTTGCCTTGCAAAAATCACCACTATGTGATAAATGGTTTTGGCACTTTTCTATGTGATCATGAACACCCTCAACACAAGGGACAGCTCTAGTGAGACCTATATCCTGTTTTTTATTTTCTTATTATAAAACTGTAAGGGGACATGATCAATAAGTAAATACCAGTGTTGGTGTAACGCATTACAAGTAATGCTGTTTATGTTCTCATAAAACTCAGATACGTTTTTCAAGTAACTAGTAAAGTAACTAGTAATGTTAAATAATACAAATATCTTTTATGTATTTAATTCTATATTATTAACCCGTGCCTTTGCTGCTGACCTACAATGATCTAATTCAACCATACTAATAAGCAAAAATCACTCAAAATTGTTTATTCACTATTTTTTTATTGCCATGGTAAAAAATAAATATACTAAAATGTATTTACAATACATTTATTTCATGCTAAGTACACTACAAATACGTTTACATATTATGTACTTACTTATATACTAAAAATACCCTGCAATTGTACTTAATATACCAAACTGGTATATTTAAAGTCTGCTAAATTGAAACTACTTTTGTACTTAATGCACTTTAATTGTGCCGAAGTAGTGCTGAAGTCTAACTAAAGATATACTTAAGTCTATTTGACTGTGCTAAAGTGGAACTACTGCAAGTATACTTTAGGTACACTTAAATATTTTTGCATTTAAAAAACAATATTAATCAAGGACCACACAATCCTTATCAACAGTGACATTAAAATATATTTTGGGCTTAATATTAAGAAATTTGCATTGTGCACAAGAAGTACTCCAAATAGAGTTTAATTACAACTTTTTAAAATATTTTTTTTGTATCAGTAAGTCTCAAGCGATATGTCAAGTGAATATGTTAATAGACAAACTATTCTTAGTATAAAATAAATGCATTTTAAATCTATTACCTATTGTTAAACTTTCTTATTTTGCGGTCTACTGTACAGATGTGAATTTACTTTTCCTTCAGCCTGAGGATTTTAGCGTGAAAGGACTTTGACATTTGTCAAAAACAGAGCTATTTATATAAAAAACAAACAAGCAAGCTCCGCCCAGATTTAAAAAGTAACACAAGTAACATTGCATTACTTTACATTTAAAAGTAACTAAGTAACTAATTAGTTACTTTTTTAGGGAGTAACACAATATAGTAATGCATTACTTTCTAAAGTAACTTTTCCCAACACAGGTAAATACACAAAATATAAATTAGTAATATAATTAATATTATAATTTTTTTATAATATTTAATATAAAGTATTAACACAAATTTTCTAAATATACACTACCGAAAAAGTTTGGAAAATCTTAAAACTTTTGTATTTGAATATATTTTTAAAATGTAATCTATTCCTGTGATGCAAAGCTGCAACAGCTGCTTCACAGCCTCATTACTCCAGTCTTCAGTGTCACATGATCCTTCAGAAGTCATTCAAATATGACGACTTGGTGCTTGATTATTATCCTTTATTACTGATGCTCAATTATCAATAATGCTTCTTATTATCATCGATGTTGACGACAGTTCTGCTTAATATTTTAGTGGAAATGTGATACATTTTAAGGATTATTTAATATAGACATTTTGAAAGTATGGCATTTGAAATAGAAATCTGGCCTTTATAACTTTAACTTTATAAACAGTGTTGGGGTAACACATTACAAGTAATTACTAGTTACGTTATCAGATTACTTTTTCCAAGTAACTAAAGTAACACAGTACTTTTTAATGTACAAGAAAATAGTTACTTTTAAAGCCAGTTAATTTTTTTCCCCGATTATGGATTGAAAGCTCTTCCGTATCCATGTTGAGAGAATCTGGGAGTAAGATGTTACTTTAGTTCTAGAATAAATAAATGTATTAACCAGAGTCTTTGCTGCTGATACGATTCAATTCAACCATTCTAATAAGCAAAAATTACACAGGCTAAACTAACATGTGTTCTTTTTATTTTTTTATTGATGAAGAGTGTTAAAAAGTAACACAGACATGATATAACATATTACTTTCCATAAAAAGTAACATAATTAGTTACTTCTTTAGGGAGTACAACACTGGTAAATACACAAAATATAAATTACTAATATAATTAATATTATTATAAAGTATTAATACAATTTTTGTAAATATACACTACCGAAAATGTTTGGAAAATCTTATTGATTTTAATAAAATTCTCAAAAAAATTACTAAGGATGCATCACAAATACAGTAATACTGAAATATTGTGAAATATTATTACAATTTACAATAACTGTTTTAACAATATATATTTTTTAAATGTGACTTATTCCTGTGATGAAAGGCTGAATTTTTAGCATCATTACTCCAGTTTTCAGTGTCACATGATCTTTCAGAAAGTATTCTAATAATCTGATTTGATGCTCAGTTATTATCCTTTATTACTAGCGCTCAATTATAAATAATGGTTCTTATCATCACTGATGCTGACAACAGTTCTGCTTAATATTTTAGTGGAAACCGTGATACATGATAAGGATTATTTAATAAATAGTCAAAAGTATGGCATTTAAAATAGAAATCTTTTGTAACATTATAAAAGTCTTTACTGGCACTTTTAATGAATATAATTTGTCCTCTTTGCCTAATAAATGTATTAATTTATTTCTTCTTCGTCATCTTCTTTTGAACTGTAGTGTATCACAGTTTCTATAAAGCAGCAAAAATGCTTTTTTTGCCTTGTGAAAACTATAAGAGTGCTCACGCAGAATAGTACCCCAATTCTTCTTTAACAACATCATGATTTTAGGTTTCATTCATGTCTGTAGCACAAATGGTGCACAAAGTTCTCCAAAGTTTACTAGCCCTAAATATGAGGCTAGTGATAGTAAAGTGATGTTTCTTAAAAAGGCACAGGTGCAGATAGGAACAGGAAAGACAAGTATGCCAAAGTTCTCTTTTATTTTACTAAGAACCTGAAGTCCGAACTAACACTCACACCTTTTTATCACCTAAGTGATTTATAGAGAGTTGCCATGACACATACTGAATAACCAAGGAATAATAGCAAAAATATAATACGCATATCATGCGGATACAATTGTCAATTCTGCAGAACGTCTCTGCCTCCAGTTCTGTCTGTCACAAAGTCAGCCTGACATTTGAGAGCTGCTGTTTGTATGCTTGAATGCACTTAACTCTTTACCCTTACAGCCTGCTGGCACATGTCAACATTTCAAAGCCGTCTACTGTTCTGGCAAAGCTCTCGCTAATGAGGATACCGGAGCTAATGGAGCTCTTTCTCTCTCAAATGCTTCGGTTTGTATTTTAACGCTATATGATTTAGTGTTTTCCAGAAGCACCGAGTCTAGAGAAGATTGTTAAAATGTGTAAGCACCTATTTTTTCTTTTAATTTTCTTCTTGCCTGTAAAGCCTTTATAATCACATCATAAAAAGTTATGACAGTTGGCATAATGAAATAATAGGCAAGTTCCAATCACATTAATGGTAGATTTCTCAAACTAGTGCCAGTATTGTTAAATTTTCAAGATCTTTGGCCAAAAAAAAAAAGTTTGTCTGTTTTGAAGGATCTAAGGGATGAAAATTTCACTAAAAATGATTCAAGTTGGGCCAGTAAGCAACCACTTAATAGAAACCACCCAGAAAACCCATGCATGTGGATGTAACTTTTGCAAGTTCGAGGGCTTTTTGTTTCAGCAACTGCAAAATCTGTGCACGTGTGTCTAAGACAGACAAAAAAAAAAAAAAAATGCAGCATTTTTGTGTATTTGACTCATATGCTCCAAAACAAAAAAACGATGCATTAAGAGCCAGGGGTGAAAACTTTTTGAATTTGAAGATCAGGGTAAATTTAACCTATTTTGTCTTCTGGGAAACACATAACTATTTTCTGTAGCCTCTGAAGGGCAGTACTAACTGGAAAAATATGATATTTAGGCAAAATAAGAAAAAAATTTCACCCCCCCCCCCCCCCCCAGCTTTTAATTCATCGTTTTTACTTTTGAAGCATCAGTGAGCGTTTTAACCTTCTGTAATAGTTGCATATGAGTCCCTCAGTTGTACTTGGTGTGAAAAGATGGATCTCAAAATCATACAGTCATTGTTGGAAAGGGCTCAAATACACAAAGATGCTGGAAAATCAAAGAATTTGTGGGACCCAAAGGATTTTTCTGAAGAACAGCAGGTGGTTTAACTGTTCAGGACAAACAAGGAACTTAAACACAGCTGTGGATCATTCAGGTAACAACACAGTATTAAAAATCAAGGAAATTAAAACAATTATTTTCTCTTGTGTATTTTATGTAAACATTTATTCAGGTCAGTGCTAAATAAACAATAACATGGATTTTGTATGATCCCTCTTTTTTTGATAAAATAACATTTTGCAGAATCTGAAAGCGGGGTGTAAACTTTTGACCTCAACTGTATGTTGAGTTTCTGACACAGCAAACAGTCTCTAGTGGGTGTGCCAACCAACTAAACATTGAACAACCAGATTCTTGTTTGTTTTCTCCTAATATGTCTACATGTGCTTTTTTTCTATGCAATTACCAAATCGTCCAGAAAATCAGCTGTGGTGCCAAGAAAAACATCGACTGGCAGTAAAATGACACTAATGAAGGGCATACGCGCTGACTGCTACATACAGTAGCTATTGGCCACACACCCATCATGCTGTTAAGATGGGTGTAGCTCCAGCTTCAGTTCAGAAACAAGACAAGGCATGTGACCACAACGCATGTCTCAAATAGGAAATTGGTACAAACATAAAAAATAAAGCAGGTAAGCTCATACTGCTCACACTGTGCCTGCAGTTATGCAATGTACTTCATGAATTTTCTACCACTATTGATATAGCTTTTGCTTCAATAGCACACATACACCCCTCATTCAACCCACCCAAACAAACTAAATAACAATTAGCCTTATAAGTAACTACAATTTTAGCTGGTAAGACAAGTGAAAGAACACAATGGGCTGTCTGTCAAAGTGGGCGTGACGAGATAATCAGGGTTATTCAACATATAAAAAAAAGAGAATAGAACTTGGATATAATGAAAGTGCTCATAATGCCTTATTATACACTTCATAATGTTCTAAATGTTTCCCTAAACAATTAGAAAGCATTACATGTCTACATTGTTCCCATATGCATGATAACACATGATATTGCGTGTTGGTCATTTGCTGTTATGCATTAGTATCTTTAAAGATGCATGAATAGATAAGTATTAAGATAATGTATTATACCTGATTTTAATTATTCATTAGAGCATACATCTCATTGTAAACAAGAGAATTGGTCATTTCAAAACTAGTATCAAACAACTTTCACAATCAGAAGACACTAAAAAAATATAATACTTTACAATGACAGCCTCTATCTCAAATGTGATAAAAGCAAGAAAAAAAGTACTAAATACTGAGTTGGAGACTGTGTACTTACCACGAGGAGAAACAGTACAGTCACAGTGAGCATGCTGGATGAAGAGCGTCCTGGATGAAGTAAACTGCGGATGGGTTATTCACTCTTTACATGTGCTCTGAAATAATAAATTCAGCATCATAGTTCCTTCACAGACTCAAAGTCCGAAATTGCTGTGATCCTCATGCGTGTCCCGCTGAAGTTTCACAAATAATCGTGAAGCATTATTGAGCAATCATGTACTTGAGTGCGGTTTTTCCAGATGAATTCTTTTGATGGTTGTGTTGTGCAGAGTCTCTTCATGTATGAGTCGCAACTGCAATCTGTGCAAGTGCGCTTGTCCACTGATACAGCTTTGAAAAAGGATTCACCTCCTCTCTCTCTCTCTTTCTCTCTTTCTCTCTCTCTCACTCTATCTCATATGTCACTTCTGAGTTTTCCCCTCCCATCCCATCCGCATCTAACTCACTACCTAACGACAACACAAATAAACACATAATATAGGCAACACATCTAGTCACGGATAAGTTTGGCGTTTGTGTAAAACAAAAACATAATTATTTTTATATCGGTAGTATCTAACTCATAAACTCAACTTTTTGTCATAATTTGGACTAGGATTTGTAGTGGCTTTTGTGGGGTAAATAATGCACTCAGTATAAATGTGCTATGATAAGTGAGATAATTGCAGCATCTTAAGAGGCTCGTAAATCATGTGAACTGACACTCTACAACGCATTAGGCTTTCATAAAACATTAAACCGTAACAATGTAAGAAGAAACATCCTCTCTGAGGTGGGAGGGTCGTAAACTCACACGTACTGAGTCCAGACTGTCGAGTCCTCAAGGTTGAACTAAGATTCTCCGCTAGTGGGCGCGCGCACACTATATAGACGTGTAGAGCTCAGGTGGGGATCTGTTTACATAATGTAGAACACCTGTTCCATAACGTAGTTTGGATACTTAAAGATACACTTATAACTTTTTATCCACTTGCGTTTAAATATTTTGGGGTCTTGCGGAAAAACGTACGTATGGATTTTCCGGGATATCCGTCCCGACAGCTCTAAAATATAACTATTTATTACAAGTTTATTAAATTGTATTTTGATAAAGACGTGCTGCATCCAATTTGCCTTCCTTTGCATTCAGAGTGAAATTTGTAGTGAGAAATCAGATAATTAAACATCATTTTGGTAATCAAATATTTGCTTAGTTACTTTTAAATTGTTATACTGCCTCAGAAACCTGTCTTAAATCAGTTAAGTGAACCTTCATGTGCAATTGCTGCCTGCAAAGGCACTGTTTGATAATGCAGTGAAGCAGCAAGTCAGCTGCCCCCCCCCCCCCCCCCACACACACACACACACACACACACATGTGTGCGTTTACATGTTTTATGGGGACATTCCATAGGCATAATGGTTTTCATACTGTACAAACCGTATTTTCTATCGCCCTACACCTAAACCTAGCCCTCACAGGAGATTGTGCACACTTTTACTTCCTCAAAAAAACTCATTGTGCATGATTTATAAGCCTGTTTCCTCATGGGGACCTAAGAAATGTCCCCGCAAGGTCAAAATTTACTGGTATTACTATGCTTGTGGGGACATTTGGTCCCCATAACGTGATAAATACCAGGTACACAGACACACACACACAGCTGTACATTACACTAATCAGGGATGTGATTTTTCCAGATTAATCCAGAATTCCGGATTTTTCGACCTGAAAATGTGACCTATTGCTGCCTTCATGTGCTATCGTAATTATGGTAAATACCAAAATCCGACATCGAAATTGCACATGAACACCCACTCACGTTGTAATTTCCACTGGAAAGCTCGAAATTTTTTATGATACCCGAGTTGCCGAGATGGGATAAACTTTGACCTTTCAACATGGCGGACAGCAACGAAACTATACTGAATGGTAAACATTGCATGATGTTAAAAGTTAAAAAAACTTATATAGGCCGTATAAAATATATATACTTATATAGGCTTATATAAAAACTTATATAGGCTAGCTAAAACAGAACCATTAGTTAGTATTGTCTTTAAAAAAAACTATACTATTCATGATCAATAAGATATACAGCCTATCATTTATCGTTTGCGTTTTGATGCATCCTCTTCTTCCTGTAGCAGATGCATTAGGGAGTTTATAACCGTTTTAAAACTTTTACCCAAATAGCATGTGAGGACAAATTCCGAGTCCGCCATGTTTCTCTTCAGTACGACAACAAAAGCACCTGAACAAGACACACTGGTAATTTCCACTTCACAAGTGGAAAGCATCATCTTTCCCATATCACATGAAGGCAGCATAAGTCACGTATTTGCGACCGTTCGCAAATGGCGAAGTATGATTGGTCAGATCACCTGTCAATCAAGCTCCCTGCTGCGCAGTGTAAATTACCTCAGTCGCTCGCGCGCTACGTGGTCTCGTGAAAAGAACATCGCCGGATCGGATGATCTGGGTATGTATTATTGCTTGTGTCCAGTGCTTAATTTGTAAATGAATAATTGCCGGATCCAAAACAGCAGTTAAAAAGGCGCTGTGACCGATTCTGACAATACAACTTCAGTTTTACCGGAACATTCTTATGCCACGACTATAAGCGCATAGTTTAAGTTTCTGCATGGACTGCAGCCTAGGGCACAAACCCTGGGTCAAAAATAAGTCCGCAGGATGATGGAAAAGTTACATTAAAAATAAAATACAATCATAGTCTACATATGAGAGAGGTATACATTTAAAAAATATATATATATCTGACTTAAATTATTAACACATTTAAAACCAATGTAGGTACGGCGCTGCGCAAACAAGTTCACGAAAATGAAACCGAGAACCGACATGAGAGAACGCGCATCCTGTAACCGTGCTATAATAAAACACTTAACGGAATTATGTCCAACTCTTTCTGTATGACCATAAATAGAGTATTTTATGTTTTAGCTATTCGATTGCGCCAGCGCCTCGTGCACACCACATAATTTAGCAATTCAAACTTGACATTGCAGTCTGTACATTATCAAAATAAAATACAGTCAATTAAACATTTAATATATTACTCTGGTCAATTTAAAATGTCTATAGCCTAGTATAATCGGTCCACTCTGCTGTTATGCCAAGCGCATTTCTGATGAAGTGTTTTGTTTTTTTTCTATCGATATACGAACGTAAAGTACAAAGCCTAGTCTGCATTATTAATAATAGTTTATCATTGAAATACATTGCGAATATGGAAACACTTGGATTTGTGCCGAATACCAGAGGTAGGCTACGTGAGCCCAACGCCTGGTATTTTTAGTTTCGCTTTGTTTATATATTTTATTTTATTCTTTTTTTGTTCTGAATACCTTAAATGATTTGTTTTGGAGTCTGGCTAACTAACTATGTTTATAGTGTTTATAATGTTTATACATTATAATGTTTCATTTGATTTGGTATCCTATTATTTCTAATATTACACACACTCTCTCTCTCTAAACATTCCGCTGCTCACTAAATATGTTTTGCGAGTAGTGCACGTTTGGAGAGAGTGGGTTAAGCAGTAAGCACCAATCAATGAGAGCGATTTTGTACTTAAAAACATGAAGCTAAAACATGTTGAAGACCAACACACGCATCCTCCAAATTCATCTACATAAACCTGCGCTTGCTCTGTCTTGTTTGCACGCACGCACTGTCACGATCTAATGTACTTGTTAATGCCGGATCTTTAAAAACAAATACCGGAACGCAAAAATCCAAAATCTGACATTTTCCGGAACAGGATCCGTAGGATCCGGCTCAAATTAAGCACTGCTTGTGTCTATATATAACCTATAAGTTACTAATTTGACTTTGTTGTCGATTGATTAGATGATCGATTTTGAGTGATTTTCCACTATGGCAGGATGTTTAAGCTGCATTAACATTAACTTACTTGTATTTGCTAGCTATTAAGGATGTTCATTTCGGTTAATTTTCCCAACCGACAACCGCAAATCATTATCGGATTATTAACCGTTAACTGATAAGATGGTAAGTTAACACTTTTCAATAAGGTTCATTCAGCGCTGCTGCTCCCACCACATGCATCATGCACTGTGCGTAGGGTACCGAGTGCTGAGGGGGCACCAAAAAATAGTCTAATGAAAAATCAATAATTATATTTTAATTATTATATTAAATATATAGCTCACTGAATCTGATGGCCGCAAATAGTTCCTCCCGGAATCTAGAGCGAGGGAGTGAGTCCGCGCGTATAGAGTCTGGGAACGTGACGTCAGCAACGCAATGCATGTTGGGAATTTAGGTAACGGAGCTGCGGTGAACACTGTGTTTGATTGTGATCGTGAAGTTTTAGTCTACTTTATTCTGCATAAATAATAATTTTTGGTGAAATATTGTTGTGTTGTTAATTGCCACAATCTCACCGATTACCAGCATGTACGCCGACTGTCAAATGTTTGATTTTCCAGCTTTCCAGCTTGGACAATCACCGTGGATCCCAAGTGTCCGAGTTAACAAAACGGCGTTGCATGGCGTGGGTACAAGCAGTTAGACGGAAAAGCATTAGTTGACTAATATGTGCCCCAGCGTTGTTATGAAACCATGAATTAAGAAATTAATGCTGTCAAATCAGTTGCTCTCAAGGAATGTCATCCAACATAAACTTTTCTGTGTAAATATGTTCATGTATTGCATGTATTTATATGTACGTACTAACGTTAGATCAACGTACTCCCAGTTCCGAGCTCTGATACACGGTGCGTTGTTTATGCAAGTGGTACATGGTTGAAAAATAAACTTTAGGACAATATAACGTTGCATTCAAATTAGTAATAATAAATGCGCTCAGACAGTTTTGCACGACTTGCCTGGAACGCGTGACTGGTGGTTTGAAGTCGTGATTTACGGGCTTTAAAATCTGCCTGGAACGCAGCATTAAACATGCTGTTTTGCAAATTGCATACCACGTTGCAGCAATAAATTGAAAAAAAACACGAACATTTCTATATCCCTTTATTTGTGGATAACACACTGAGGTAAATGTGCACAGTTCACAGTAACATAAGAATCAACTAAATTGAAAAGTTCAGTTCCACTACTACTATAGTGCAAACACAACAGGTGTAAGATGTAACAGTGCTGTAAACTTTAAGTCTCAAGAACACAGGTAACAATGAAGTAGGTAAAACGGCAAATAACACTACAAAGTAGGAAAACACCACCTGGGAATGTTAACGTTACGTGCGGTAAGGCTAGGTAACTCATTTAGATCGTCCACCACTCTATATGCTCGTAAGGATCGAGCCGTTGATTATTTTTAGTTTTTCTAAATACCTCAGCTTTGACACTTCATTAAGCTTTTCTCGGTATGGAAGATTTAGCTTTTCCTTGGATCTGTGCATTGTTTTTTCTTTCTTTTTAATAGTATAATACTGCATGTTGTAATACTGACGGCTGACGACGTTACATAAAACATGGCGGCAACTACCCATAATTCTACGCACAGTGACGTAGTTGGCCAAGCTCTATATGTCTCATGGGGGGGGGGGTGTTTGTCCTCAGCCAATCACATGCCTGACTAATTAGTTCTTGTGATACTGGCATTTCCATCAAAGACGTGCTGCATCCAATTCGCCTAAGTATCCACCTTTTTCTTTCTGTAAGAGTAGGCGCAGCCATTTGTAAATTTTTATGGGTCTGGCTTTCAGTCTCATCCACGCCCTGCTATTTTTGCTGGTTTTGCTGCTTGATATTGTAAATTGGTGTGACTTACCATATTATTTTAATGTATTATCTTAATTATGAACACACTGGCTTGTAGTGCAAACAGTTTTACCATTTGCCCGTTGTTATTCTTCTGGTTATTTCCCTATCCACCTTATTTTTCAATGCGGAGATAAGCTGTTTTCTGGTAATGTGTTATTCCGGTTCATAAGCTGCCGTAGGAAAATAATTAGAAGAATAATGAAACCATTGTGTTCATAATTATAGATATAGATGATGCATTAAAATAATATGGTAAGCAAAATTATTATTATTATAGGACACACCAATTTGCAGTAAGTTTTAAAATGAGCTGTTTTGTACAACTAAAAATAGTTGGACGTGAATGGGACCAGAAGCAAGGCACATTAAAATCACAAATGGCTGCGCCTGCTCTTACAGGAAAAATAAGGTGGGTAGCAGATAATGAACCGAAATGAACCCATAGGCTTACTTCTGCGCTAAAGAAAAAGGTGGATGGGCCTACTATGCTTGATCTACCAGCCGTGAGTCTCTCATACCTACAACACTCCTCTTTTTTTCATTTAAGAATTAATGTTCAAATTTATCGTGATGTTCATATTGTTACGGATTGGCCAGGCTCTAGCACCAGTCACACCCAAAGATCTAAATCACCAGCATTCTGATGTGCACCACCTGCACCTGATCATCACTCACCGTTCAAATACACACACTGCACTTCAGTCTTTGTCCGGGCACTTCGCTTGTACACGGACTCATTGTGTCTCTTTGTTTGAAGTCACAATTATTGCTCTAGTCGAAAGTACTTACCTGTCTGTCTTGTATTCCAGTCCTGCATTCCTTGTGTCTCCAGTCCCATCTGTGGTGTGTGTGTGTGTGTGTGTTACCAGCCATCTTCAGTGCTCCCGCATCTGCAACGTAAAGGATCTACATTACCCTTGATTATCTTCTGCAGTTACCCCATCTCATCTACGCTACTCACCTCCTGGATCCCTGTGAAGTTTCCATCTCTCGCTCTGCTGTCTATAAATAAACTCACATTACGTTACTTACCTGTCTGTCTTGTCTGTGTGCTGACAGATGCCCGGACCTAGACAGTGACAGCATGAGCACACCGGATCCGTTTCAAGAGCTGGTAGACTCTCTCATGAGAGCTCTCCAGCGATCACCCATCCCCAGCGCACCTGTCAACCCCACCGGATCGGCACCCTGCACTTCTTCGCCTACTGTTCCATCCAGTCCCATACTTCAATGCTCACTGGTATTCACCATGCAGCCCATGTTGTATCCTACTGATCAGTCTAAGATCGCGTTTATCATATCCCTGTTAACAAGTCCTGCTTTGCAATGGGCAGATACCTTGTGGAATCAAAGTGGACCCGCGATACAATCCATCCACTCCTTCACCACTCATTTTAAGGAGGTTTTTGGCCAATCGGTTAGCGACATCACCGCAAGTGATCAACTATATCATCTGAAGCAAGGTACCATGTCTATACAAGAGTACTCATTGAAATTCAGAACCCTCGCGGCTGCCAGTGGGTGGAACGAGCGGTCCTTGATCACCACATACCGGCTGGGACTAGAACCGCGACTGCGGATGCAACTGGCTGCTTTTGACGACCGTGAAGGTTTGGAGAAGTTTATACAGCTGTCCATCAGATGTGCCGAGTGAATGAACACCTACTCACCCGAAATGACCGTTGCTATGCCTGCACTCCTCCGTCCGCCAGAGGGAATGACCCCTCCAGAACCAGTCTCAGAGCCCATGATCCTAGAAACCGGTAAACTATCAGCAGCTGAGCGGCAGAGGAGGCTGACCCGGGGTCTCTGTTTATATTGTGGATCCAGTGGACATCTTCGGTTGAACTGTCCTTCAAGACCAACAATTTCCAGGGTGAGTGTCATGCATACGGATGTGGAAAAATTACACCCGTTGACTACCAATATCCAATTGTTTACTGCCTCCTTTTCTGTGTCTGCCACAGCCCTCCTTGACTCCGGGTCAGCAGGCAACTTTATCTCGGGGTCCCTCTGCTGCCAGCTGAAGCTCCGCACCCATCCCACGACTACGAGATACAAAATACACTCAATAACTGGTGAGTCATTATCACGGAAACAAGTGCAGTGAAAAACGGATGTTATTCACCTGCAAATTGGTATACTTCACAAAGAGAGGATACAATTACTGGTTCTGGAGGAAGCCACCATCGACATCATTCTAGGGAGCCCGTGGCTGGTGAAGCATGATCCCATCCTCTCTTGGGGCACTGGTGAAGTACTACAGTGGGGTGAGAATTGCTTCCATACATGCTGTCTTGAAGTTCCACGTCCTGTCAAGAAATCCACCCCTGTCTATATAACGTCTGTTGAGAGTCCTGTAGCCCATCAGTCTGTCAAGATCCCGGAGATCTACTCCCAGTTCAGTGATGTCTTTTGCCCCAAGAGAGCTTCCCAGCTGCCTCCTCATCGGCCATGGGACTGTGCCATTGACCTGGTTCACGATGCACCATTGCCTAGAAGTAGGATTTACCCATTGTCGCTTCCCGAGACCAAGGCCATGGAGGAATACATCAAGGAGGCATTAAATCAGGGGTACATACGGCCATCCACTTCTCCAGCAGCATCCAGCTTTTTCTTTGTTACCAAGAAGGACGGAGGGTTGAGGCCGTGTATTGACTGCAGAGGCCTCAATAAATATACCGTCAAATTTAAATAGCCCCTTCCTCTCGTCCCTGCAGCCCTGGAACAACTCCGATCAGCTCGTATCTTCACAAAGTTGGACCTCCGCAGCGCCTACAATCTGGTACGGATATGTGAGGGGGATGAGTGGAAGACAGCCTTCGTGACCCCTACTGGCCACTATGAGTATCAGGTCATGTCCTACGGTTTAGTAAACGCCCCCTCCTTCATTCATTAAGTGCTCCGGGAATTCCTCCATCGGTCAGTCGTAGTGTACATAGATGACATCCTGATCTATTCCCAGAGCAAGGCCAAACATCGCCACCACGTTGCGGAGGTCCTTCAACGACTATGGGAACATCATCTATACCTGTAGGCGGAGAAGTGCTCTTTCCATCAACCATCAGTACACTTCCTCGGATACATAATCGACCGCCATGGAGGCCGCATGGACGAGGGGAAGGTGGACGCAGTCATTTCCTGGCCAGAACCCAAAACCGTCAAAGAATTACAGAGATTCCTTGGATTCGCAAACTTTTATCGTCGATTCATAAAGAACTACAATCTGATCACTAGTGCACTCACCAATCTCCTCAAAGGTCACCCGAAAAGTCTTGTCTGGACCACCGGAGTTGGAGCCGTACTCTCTCAACACCATGGTACCCCTGCACGCCTCCATCCATGCGCCTATTTCTCGAGGAAGCTCAGCCCGGTTGAGAGGAATTATGACATTGGATAACCGTGAATTACTGGCCATCAAGCTTGCCTTAGAGGAGTGGCGACATTGGTTGGAGGGAGCCAATCATTTGTTTCAAGTCATAACAGATCACAAGAACTTGCAGACGGTTATGCCCTCGGCAAGCCAGGTGGGCTCTTTTCTTCTCCCGCTTTCATTTCACCATCTCATATCGCCCTGGTTCAAAGAATATCCGTGCGGATGCCCTTTCCCATCTACACAAACCTGAAGAGACCTCAGATACTCCTACCAATATCCTTCCCTCTGAAATCATAGTCAGTCCTATCGAATGGACATCCCCTCCAGCGGTCGCCACTCCCGAACCCAGGGTTCAGCCGGGCTGCCCTCCAGGCCGCCAATACATCCCACGGTCACAATGGGTAAATCTCATACATACCACTCACACCTCTCTAGGTACCCGTCATCCAGGGACCAACAACACTCTCTCGCTGTTGTCAGATCGTTTCTGGTGGCCCAACATGGCAAGGGATGTGAGGAGGTATGTACAAGGCTGCCGAGAGTGTGCTATGGCCAAAAGTTCTCGCCATCTACCTGCGGGAAAACTCCATCCCTTGCCTGTCCCGAACCGCCCCTGGTCACACCTAGGAGTGGATTTCATGTTCGATCTTCCGGCCTAAGAGGGAAACACCTGTATCCTGGTCATCGTAGATCGCTTCTCCAAGTCCTGTCGCCTTATCCCGTTGAAAGGTTTACCCACTGCATTTGAGACCGCCGAATGCCTGTTCAATCAAGTATTCAGGTATTATGGATTCCCAGAAGACATCCTGTCCGACAGAGGACCACAATTCATATCCCGCGTATGGAGGGCCTTCTTCGGACTCCTGGGTGTTGCCTCTCATCCGGATATCACCCGCAAACTAACAGGCAAACCGAGAGGAAGATCCAGGAGGTGGGGCGGTTCCTCCAGATCTTCTGCCATGGTCACCAGAACTCCTGGAGCCAGTTTCTGGGTTGGGCAGAGTACGCCCAGAATTCCCTGCGGCAGCCGTCCACGGGACTTACGCCCTTCCAGTGTGTGTTAGGAATTCAACCACCACTCTTCCCGTGGAACGGAGAACCATCTGACGTGCCCACAGTGGATCACTGGTTCCGGGAGAGCGAGAGAGTCTGGGACAATGCCCATCACCATCTTCAGAGGGCAGTGTGTAGAGCTAAGACCATCGCGGACCGGCAGAGGATTTCAGGCCCCATCTTCACTCCGGGTCAAAGGGTCTGGCTCTCCACCAGGGACAACCGCCTGCGCTTGCCCTCCAGGAAACTCAGTTCCAGATTTGTTGGTCCCTTCACTATCACGGAACAGGTCAACCCAGTCACATACAAGTTGCAACTTCCACCTCAGTACAAGATTCACCCCACCTTCCACGTTTCACTGCTAAAACCCTGTCACGACCCTCTGCTTCCCTCCACAGAGCCTGGCCAAGAAGAACCCCCTCCTGAAATGGCAGTGGAAGAAGGTACCATCTATTACGTCAGAGAGATCCTGATGTCCAGGCGTCGTGGTGGTCGCCTCGAATACCTAGTGGACTGGGAAGGTTATGGACCGGAAGAAAGATCTTGGGTACCTCGTGATGACATCTTGGACCCCACACTCATCGAGGAATTCCATGCGGCTCACCCGAACTATCCAGCACCTCGAGGAAGGGGTAGACCACCTCGACGCCGGTGAATTCAGCCCCCAGGAGTGGGCCGTGGGGAGGGGGTAATGTTACGGATTGGCCAGGCTCTAGCACCACACTGTAAAAAGTTTTCACCAGTTTCAACTTAAAAACTTAAGTTTAGCAGCTGCCTTAAGATTGTAAGTTAAATCAACTTAAGTCATTTAAACTCACAAGTTATATCAACTCATTTTTATTGTAATAAGTTAAATGACTTGTAGTTTTAAGCTGATTTAACTTAAAAACTTAAGTCAGCTGCTGAACTTAGGTTTTTAAGTTGAATCTGGTGAAAACTTTTTACAGTGCAGTCAAACCCAACGATTGCAATCACCAGCATTCTGATGTGCACCACCTGCACCTGATCATCACTCACCCTTCAAATACACACGCCGCTCTTCAGTCTTTGTCCGGGCACTTTGCTTGTACATGGACTCATTGTGTCTCTTCGTTTGAAGTCACAGTTATTGCTCTAGTCAAAAGTACTTACCTGTCTGTCTTGTATTCCAGTCCTGCATTCCTCGTGTCTCCAGTCCCGTCTGCGGTGTGTGTGTGTGTGTGTGTGTGTGTGTGTGTGTGTGTGTGTGTGTGTGTGTGTGTGTGTGTGTGTGTTACCAGCCGTCTTCAGTGCTCCCGCATCTGCAACGTAAAGGATCTACATTACCCTCGATTATCTTCTGCAGTTACCCCATCTCATCTACGCTACTCACCTCCTGGATCCATGTGAAGTTTCCATCTCTCGCTCTGCTGTCTATAAATAAACTCACATTACATTACTTACCTGTCTGTCTTGTCTGTGTGCTGACACATATCTTTATAGAAGTTCACAATTGTTGTTAAAGTTAAAAAATAACACAGATATTTAATGAAGGTTTTTAATCTGGTTAGCTATTAATTTTATAATAGCCTAACTCAAACTGTCTTCAAAAGAAAGCATGTATGAATCCATTGATCATGTCACATTCTGTCTACAGAGATACCTTCATCTGAATTATTTTTGAGGCAGCATATAGCTGTATCTTTTGCTGCTTATGATATATAAATATATCTTGATATTTCCATCAATAGAAAAGCGCTTAAAAAAGGCTGGATGCAATTTAAATGCTGTATCTGACCTTCTCTACTCACTACTACTCTACTTACTTACTTGGCTTTATTACAGATGTAATATAGTTATGGAGGAATCATAATGGTGACAAGAAACACAGGAGACTTAAGAGGAACCTGTGATGCAGTCACAACAGAAACTTCTAGAACCAGAGCAGCCTTGGACACTAAATTCTGGCCAAAGCTACGGCAATAAACAAAGGGACAGCCCTAGCTCAAACCTTTTTGGCATTGTGGCATAAATCTTTGCATGAGAGGAAACTTTGTGGTGGATATGACTGTCATAGTTCTGTCTGTTTATGTCTTTGGTTTCTCCCGTTGTCTCCCCCTGTTGATCTGTGTGATTTGGTTTAGCCCTTCGTTACTGTGATTCCCTGCACCTGTCCTTGTAATTAGCACACCCTTTATAAGTCAGTCTCTGTTTTCAGTTCCCTGTCGGTCTTTAAACGTTGTACTTCGTGTGTGGATGTATCTCTGTGTTCCTGCCTGTTCAAACTCCTTTCAGGGCATTTCTAGTAAATAATTTGTTTAATGCACATTTAACCTGTTTGTAATTCTGTTATTCATCTTTGCAGTTCTGAATTTGGAGGAATCCTCTGTATTAGAGGATTAGTCATTAAGGTGTGCATGGATTTCTAAGTGTTTAAAGAGTTTTTTTTTTTTTTTCGTCTTTTTTTTTTTACCAAATACTTACGTTTAACAACATGATCCAGCTTTTTTTAGCTGTTGTCACTGGTGCAAGATGAATCTTGGGATGGTCCAGGCCATGAAGAATCCATCAATATCCTTCATGGCCAGGAAATGGACACACATTTGAAGGAGCTTTCAAATTTATCTTCAAATTCCGTGTTTGAAGGATGCAGCCTCAGAGTTGAGACGCAGGTATAGGCTGCGTTTAAAAGCTTTAAAAAGTTCTCCAGCATACTGGAGTAAAAAGGAAAGAAAGCATGTATGAATCCATTGATCATGTCACATTCTGTCTACAGAGATACCTTCATCTGAATTATTTTTGAGGCAGCATATAGCTGTATCTTTTGCTGCTTATGATATCTTAAGGATAGTCCTTTGCATTCAGAGTGAAATTTGTAGTGAGAAATCAGATAATTAAACGTCATTTTGGTAATCAAATATTTGCTTAGTTACTTTTAAACTGTGCCTCAGAAACCTGTCTTAAATCAGTTAAGTGAGGTACCTTCATGTGCAGTTGCTGCCTGCAGAGGCACTGTTTGATAATGCAGTGAAGCAGCAAGTCAGCTGCCTAAACTTTCGGACGCAGCAATGTGCTTTAAGTCCGGAAAATACACACAAACACTCAAACACACACACAACTGTATGTTATACTAATTAGTACTTGTGATACTGGCATTTCCATCAATAGAAAAGCACTTTAAAAAGGCTGGATGCAATTTAAATGCTGTATCTGACTTTATCTACTCACTACTACTCTACTTACTTACTTGGCTTTATTACAGATGTAATATAGTTATGGAGGAATCACAATGGTGACAAGAAACACAGGAGACTTAAGAGGAACCTCTGATGCAGTCGCAACAGAAACTTCTAGGACCAGAGTGGCCTTGGACACTAAACTCTGGCCGAAGCTACAACAATAAGCACAGGGACAGCCCTGGCTCAAACCTTTTTGGCACTGTGGCATAAATCTTTGCATGAGAGGAAACTTTGTGGTAGACATGACAGACATCAGCGTGACCCGGATGCTCATTTCTGGAAACCTTGGGGATTTATGCAACTAGAGCTGCTATAACAGAACTCTGGAGCCATAGCAGATTCTTGGATGGCAGCAGTGGGATCCTTTAAGTTGGAGCTAGAAACTAGGCAGTCTATAAACCCTGTACCTGTACCCTAACAAGTAAGCTCTGTTTTGCCTGTGATTTTGACCTCTATGACTTCAACCTGTTCTGGAACTGAAATGCGCATCCTGGTACTTTCATGTCAGGAACCTTTCACATGGATTTTTAGATGGTCCTCACTGCAGAACACAAGATCAAGGAGACAAGGTTGGATCCAGATCCAACTCCTTCCACCTTACATGTCCCTAAACCTACCTGTCTCCAACACCTGATCCTTTTCACCTACCCATCATCTTGTGTACTGTAGTGAGAGGCTACTGGGGATTTCTCGAGCTGCCCTGACTGAAACCAAAGCAGCTGAGGACGGCCATAACTGAAACTCTGGATGTATCCATGACATAGACCTTTGGAGCCTGGATGGGTGGTAGAAACCTCTGGGTGGCAGTGTGAGAAACGTGTGGGGGCAGGCTTGACAGAGAACTCTGGGAAGTTCTAAGTGAGTCCATTATTAAAATATGGTTGGATGATTCAGTTCCTAACCAACTAAAACTAAATGAACTGGAGGGACCACCCATGTCAGTCTGCCAAATGCAAGTTAGCAACTAGAGCTGCTATGACACAGAACTCTGGAACCATAGCAGTTCGGGGTTGCAGCAGCAGAAACCTGCAGGCCCGAGGCAAGAACTTCTGGGACCAGAGCAGCTCTATAAACCCTGTACCTTCAGGGTCCACTTTCCTGCAGAGTCCAACCCTTAAAAAGCACACCTGAACAAGCTAATCAAGCTCTTCAGGATCACTAGAAACAGAGATTGTCTTACTGTTGGGAGATGAGAGGGTCTGCACTACTTACTATTGGAGAAAGCGTAACTGTCAACTTGGATCACGTGTGCCTTAATAATCAATCCAATTACAATATTGACGTCATTGCATTTCAGTTAGAGTTGAGCGACACTCAGTCGCCATTTACGGATACCATAGGAATGAATGGGAAGTGCTGTAAGCTGAATCCCACCTGACGCAAAAAGTCAGCGACTTCTCTTATAAAACAGAATTTTTTTTTGTGTAAACTCTAAAAATAGTTTCATCCAAAAGTGTTGTTTAGTGTAGAACATGTTGAAGATTAGTCGATAGACTGTCTATTCAATAAATTATGAGCTGTTTTCTCTAAAAAGTTGCTTATTCAGCGTAGTGAAACCTCTCTAGACATCCATTCTGGTCTTCTTTCCCGTACGCTTTTTGGCTAAAGGTTCCAAGCTTGTCTTCTAATGGCTTTAAATCAGGGGTCACCAAACTTGTTCCTGGACAGCTGGTGTCCTGCAGAGTTTAGCTCTGTTAGTTAGAGCTAAACTCTGCAGGACACCGGCCCTCCAGTACTGAGTCTGGTGACCCCTGCTAGAAAGTCACTAGCAGGTGAGGTTGTTCAAGGTTGGACCTAAACTTTGCAGGAAAGTGGACCTCAAGGGCCAGAGTTGACAACCCCTGCTGAACCCTGTCAGGTAACCTCTATATGGTGCCTATGACTCAGACCTCTCTGACCACAGCTACTTGTGGAGCAACAGCATTAGGAAAGTTTAGGTCACCCTTCAAAGAGATTTCTGGAGCTGCCCTGACAGGATCTTTGGGACCAGGTTTCCCATGGCAGGAACCGTTTGAAGGACCTCAGAGACCAGCAATGCTCTGAAATGGGTATCTTAGTACTTTCAAATTAGGAACATTTTAAGGGGATTTCTGGAGCAGCCCTGACAAGATCTCTGAGACCACAGCAGCTGAGAAAGGAAGCTCTGTGGCCATAACTGAAACTTCTGATGCATACGTGACATGGGTCTTTGGGGTCTGGACGCCTGTGGCAGGAACCTCTGGGGTGGCAGTGTGTGAAACTTGTGGGGGCAGGCTTGACAGAGAGCTCTGGGAAGCTCTGAGTGACTTCATTATTAAAAATATAGTTGGATGATTCAGTATTTAACTAACTAAAACTAAATTAACTATTTACAATACACATCTTTAAGCTAGTAGTTCCATAAGATGCTAAAACTACCACCTCAAACCAAGGTGCCAGACGCAAATGAGGCCTCCCAGCTCTGCAGATGCTAAGCCTTGAGGCATAGAAGGACCACCCATGTCAGCCTGCCAGATGCAAGACTGACCCTCTTTACAATGACTTACAGGAGGACCTGAAACACAATTAAAACTTGTACAAATTAGACGAGCATAAGATTATTACCAGAGACCTGCTCAAAGTGCTATGCTATGTATGTATGTTTCATTATTTAATTCTAACAATTTCTTTCTGTGATATGTTTTATTTGAGAAACTTGTTCTATCTTTCTATAAAATAAATGACGCTTGGTTTGATTTTTTTGTTTAATGCAAAGACATGCACATATTTCTAAATCTGACCTATGGTTTTGGTTAATGTTGTGTGAAATATCATCAAATCATGGGGTTTCAACCACAAATGGAGTCAGATGGGCTCACTCCTGACAGTCTATGTCTGGGAACCACTGCAAAAGCCAACAGGGTCAACAAATCTTACAGAGCACTCGGAAACAACTACTGAAGGAATGACAAACTACACGCCATCATTCAGTATATTATGATAATTCACAGAACAAGCAGAACTGTCCAAACACAACAAAGGAAATGGGAAAGAAATATACCACATTCTTATCCCAGGGAGGGTAATTCGGAGGGAGAATAACAAGACACCACAAATCTTTTGAGGAAAACATGGGAACAAATCAGAGAGCTCACTCAGAACAAGAAGCTGTCAAGTTTGAGGTAATTTCCATAGCGTGTTAAAGGAAATCAGCTCCCCTTAACCCATTACATGCATTATGAAAGCAATGATGCACTAAAGAGGTTTGATTCCGTTTTCTTGCATAAAATAGTCCTGGTTACTTAATAATAAAATATTAAGAATAAAATAAAAATATAAAAGTCAAGAAATTCCTGTTTTTTTTCTGTTTTTTTTTTTTTTTTCTGTTAAAATGTCATGTTTAATTCAATGTATTACTTGCCATTTCTTTGTAATTGTGAAAATTACTAGACATTTCCAAGTGGTAATTGTTTCTACACCAATTCATTTTTTCTTTTTTCAGTGAAATATGTGACCCTGGACCACAAAACCAGTCATAAGGGTCCATTTGTTTTAAATTGTATATGATTTATACATCATCTAAAAGCTTAGGATAAGAAAATAATTGGCGGAGATACAACTATTTGAAAATCTGAAATCTGAGGGTGCAAAAAAAAAATCTAAATATTGAGAAAATCGCCTTTAAAGTTGTCCAAATAAAGTTTTGATATATTTAAGGTAGGAAATTTACTAAATATCTTCATGGAACATGATCTTTACTTAATATCCTAATGATTTTGGCATAAAAGAAAAATGTATAATTTTCACCAATAAAATGTATTGTTGGCTATTGCTACAAATATACCCGCGTTACTTGCGACTGGTTTTGTGGGCCAGGGCCACATATGTTAAAAACAGATGTGCTATGGTGATGTTTGTTACTATTTAGTGTTTTTGTGGCCCTTTTACCCAAAGGGCCCTTTGGTCCTGTTTTGCTCTTTTACAGTATCTATGCAACATCTGTAACCATTATGTACAGAACTGTCACAGTCGTTAGTGTTAAAGCAACAAAACCAATGTGTGACAAAAACCAGAAGACATTTGTTTCCATTTCTCAGGTTCTTTTTATATACTTTATGTGCTAAATTAGATCCAAGAGTGTCTGTGGACATTTGTTTTCCTGCCCAGCAATACATTTTCTGCACTGTATAACTGCTTTTAAGCTGTCATGGTTATCTATTGAAATATTTTCTATTTTCTTTCAGATTCTGCTTCAGATAAATTTAGTGTGAGGCTTGAAGTACCAACACACTCTGGTCTATAACAAGACCAAGATATGTGTTATGTGTTAAATGTGTTATATGTGTTAAAGCACATAAGTTTTAAAGAACCTAACTCACACTAGTTTAGAATTCATAAGAGAACACGATTCAACATTTAGTAACACTTTATTTTGATGTCATTAAGACATTCTACTAACAGGAACTACATGTCAACTAGCAGTCATTAGAATATTAGAAGACTGTCTGCTTCATATCTTCCAACACAACATACAACATACTGATGTTAAGAAACTTTGCGAGTATATGTCAACTTATTCTACTAACCCTAAACCTAACCTAATAGTCTACTCTGAGAGTTAGTAGACATGTAGTTGCAAATAATTGAGAATTAGTTGAGATGTAGTTGCAATGTTACTTATAGTTAGTAGAATGTCTAAAGTGGACTATCAAAATAAAGTGTAACCCAACATTTAGACTTACAGTGCCTTGCTGAAGTATTCATACCCCCTTAATTTTTTCAAGTTTTGTTATGTTGCTGCCTTATGTTAAACTGTTTTAAATTACTTTTTTCCCACATCAATCTACACTCCATACACCATAATGACAAAACAAAAACAGAATCACAACTTCATAATTTTTTTTGCACATTGCATAAGTATTCATACCCTTAACTCAGTACTTCGTTGAAGAATCTTTACAGCCTCAAGTATTTTTGGGTGTGATGCAACAAGATTTGCACATCTGCATTTGCCATTCTTCTCCTCACCTTTTCACCTCTCAAACTGTTAGCTTGGATGGGGTCTGACATTTTTAAGTTTTTGCAGAAATGTTTGATTAGGTTTAAGCCCAGGCTCTGGCTGGGCCACTCAAGGACATTCACAGAGTTGTCAATAAGCCACTCCTGCTGTGTGCTTAGGGTCAATATTTTTCAATATTTTGGTGCCTTGAGCTTTTCTTCTGCTCTGATGAGTCCCTCAGTCTGTGCCGCTGAGAAACCAGCACACTTTTGTGATGGTACTCTGCAGGTGATGAGCAGTGTCTGTTATCCTTCAAACATGATGCTTGGAATTGAGGTTCATTAGACTCCAGAACCTTGTTTCTTTTTGCACAATTCCAAATGTGTTTTCATGTGTCTTCACTGAGGAGAGGATTGAGTTTGGCCACTCCTCCATAAAGCCCAGATCGGTGGAGTGTAGCAGTGATGTTTGTCCTTCTGTAAGTTTCTCCCATCTGCATGTATGATCATGGAGCTCAACTAGAGTGACTATCAGGTTCTTAGTCACCACTCTAGCCAAGGCCCTTCTCCATCAATTGCTCAGTTTGGCCAGGAGGCCAGCTCTAGGAAAAAACCTGGTTGTTCCAAATGTCTTCGGTTAAGGATAATGGAGGCTACATGCTTCTGTGAACCTTCAATGCAGCAGATTTTTTTCTGAACTCTTCCCCAGATGTTTGGCTTGATGCAATCCTAGGCTATCTCTGAGCTCTACAGACAGTTTTGTTTTTACCTCAGGGCTTGGTTTTTGCTCTGATATTCATTTTTAACTGTTAGACTTTTTATTAAGACGTGTGCCATTCCAAATCATACCCATTCAATTTAATTTGCCACAGGTTAACTTCTGTCGAAGTGTAGTAACATTTGCAAGTAATATGAATGCTCCTGAGCTAAATTTCAACTGTCCCAGATAAGGGTATGAATACTTAGGCAATGAAGTCATTTAAGTTTTTTATTTTTAATACATTTGCAAAGATGTTAAAAAACTGTTTTTGCCATTATGGTGTATGGAGTGTAGATTGATCTGGGGGAAAAGGTAATGTAAAGCAGTTTAACATAAGGCAGCAACGTAACAAAATGGAAAAAAAAATGAAGGGGTATGAATACTTTCGCAAGGCACTGTATATTATATCTTGTTATCAAGACCTATTTTTTTCCACATGTGTATTTTGAAGTAATTCTAGGCACACATATTTGACCTGATTTTGAACATACATTTCTATTCGATTTTATTTTAATCAAATAAATTCAGTTAGTTCATAATTGACCCTGTGAGCCTGCATGGAGAAAGATATGAGACAAGAGGTGAAGCAGAGGAGAAGAGGAGAATTTTCCTCAGGCATTGCTCTGATCACAGAAAAATTGAAGGTGAGAGGAAACTAGTGTCACTAGAGAGTGTGTAGGTGACACTGGCTCTGTAGTGTGATAAGATACAGTGAACACACCCACGCGCACACACACTGGATCTTTCCAACCAGTCCACAGTTATCAAGGCATACTGTTTACTGCATCAATATTATGGGTGACTCCAAGAACACATAGTCTTGGGTGTGTTTGTGTGTGTGTGAGAAAAAGACAAAAGCAGATATGGATACATTTAAATACTTTAATGTTTAATGTCAAATGTATCCGAAACTGTACATATATTCAGTTGGCCTAAAAATGAAAATATCAAAGTTGCATCTAAACAACCACTTTTTTAAACAGTTACTTGATTTGTTTGAAATGATTTGTGATGATAGTGCTTTATCATTTAAAACCCAACATCTACAATAGCTCCATGCTTCAACCTAACAACCTTTTTGTGTCAAATCTTTTGATTGTGTGTGTGTGTACAAAAATCATTCTGTGAAATATCTGATAATTTGATTTACTTTTTGATTTTGCTTTTTAATGCAATTGCATTAAGTACTTTTTTAAATTAAAAAAATTATTTGATGAGTGTCTGCAGGCATTTTAACAGTGTATATACAGTATAGCAGTGTGTGTAGAGGTGTGTCAGATATCTGCAGGTGTACACAGAGTTTATAAAGGTCTGCACACTTCTGTGCGGATCTGTGACAGAGAATATTGCTTGAAAAAGGGTCAGTGATTGAATATTTAAGGTAAGTGCAATTCATGTCACTATTATTGCTTTGTTTTAAATATGCCATGTTTTAAATTTAATTCTAAAATGGGTTTTACTGTTATAGAGAATATTTAATATTTATAAAATTCTATTCAAAATAGAAATTGCAATTTAATATTAAAATGCTATATTTCATTAGACGTTAAACAGAATTACTTAAATACAAGAGCCTAAATATATTAGATACCTAAATACAAAACTACACTTGTTTATGCAAATTGCATAAATTATGACTTGTATGCATACTTTTGAGCGCAAAAACATGGATTTGCATAATTTTTTTGTCTTGTTCGATTTACTTTATTTACGCAAATCTCCTGTAGAAGGATCAACACAAACTAACCGCAAACACACACACAAACCAGATTTAGTGGCTAAATGTATCACTCTAGAGGTACAACAGCAACATAAAGTTAATCCTTTAATAACAGAACTTTAACTGTCAGGTTAAGTATTGTTCTTGAATAATGACTTTATAGTATAGTTTGCAGCATTGCTAGATCAAAATATTATTTGCATGTTAATGCTATTCTGCACTAATTAAGAAACACAAAATTCCTTTGGTTTATTGTTGAAGTTTTAATTTCACTGGTTTGTTAAATATAAGGCATATTTTTGATAATTATTTTTTCATGCAGTATCTAAGATATCAAATTTATAACACACACATACAATAAATAAAAGATTTTAATAGGTTTTAAATAATGAAATGATTAATTTGTCAGCTTTATTGTTTTCCAGCTGCTCTGAATGTAAACTTCAACACCAATAATAAAGGACACTGGTAGGCAAACATACCCTCATACATCCATATTTCAATTCTGTACAGTTTACAATGATTCTAATATGACTATTAGTTACTTTGACTTGACTTGATTAATATGACAATATGACAAGCACACAGACACACTCACTGAAAAGTTTCCACATTTGTACTCTGGCATGTGCCACTCTCACTCCTGGTGTTTGGAGTGTAAACACAAGCTTTAATTTATCAGTCATCACTAGACAGGAAACACATACGGTCACACCAAAGGTCTAGCCATCATGTTTAAATTGTCTACATCTCTGTTTTCAATTATAACAACCAGCAGAACAAGAAGGACACTACGATATTGCATAACATCTCAAAGTTGTAACATGCAGCTGTTACCTTCCGAATCAATTTTTCACTTTATCTGACTTCCAAAAATGTCTTTAAGCCTATAGTAAGTACATGTAGTTAATTAATGTTACTCAGTATTTATTTGTTTATTTACAGTCAAGCCCGAAATTATTCATACCCCTGGCATATTCTGACTTAACGTTACTTTTATTTAACCAGCAAGTTTTTTTTTGACTGGAAATCACACAGGCTTCTTCCAAAAGATAACAAGATGATGTACAAGAGGCATCATTGTGGGAAAAAATATTACTCATCTTTTATTTACATTTGAACAAAACGTGGCATGTCCAAAATTATTCATACCCTTCACAATAATCAATAGAAAAGCCTTTATTGGCTATTACAGCAATCAAACGCTTCCTATAATTGCTGACCAGCTTTTTGCATGTCTCCACTGGTATTTTTGCCCATTCATCTTTAGAGATGAGCTCCAACAATTACAATTCAGGTTGGATGGTCTCCTTGCCATCACCCTGCTCTTTAGCCCCCTCCACAGATTCTCAATTGGATTTAAGTCAGGACTCTGGCTGGGCCACTGCAAAACGTTAATGTTTTGTCTGCTAACCATTTCTCCACCACTTTTGCTGTGTGTTTTGGGATGTTGTCGTGCTGAAATGTCCACTGGTGCCCAAGGCCAAGTTTCTCTGCAGACTGCCTGATGTTGTTGTTGAGAATTTTGAAGTATTGCTCCTTTTTCATGGTGCCGTTTACTGTGATTAGGTTCCCTGGTCCACGGGCTGAAAAACACCCCCAAAACATTAGGTTCCCACCACCATGTTTGACAGTGGGGATGGTGTTCTTAGGGTTGAAAGCTTCTCCTTTTTTACGCCAAATGAAGGCTACATAATTTCTTAATAATACTTTGCACTGTAGCCACTGGAACTTCAAAACTTGAAACTTTCCTGACTTGCGAGCAGCCACAATGCTCAGTGAGTTCCTTTGTCTTAGCCATGACTGTCCACAAACCAACAGCAGAGAGCTTCTGTTTTTCACCTGTTGAGTTGATTAAATTAGGTAATTTGGATGCTTTAGAACAGCTTGGACTATTTGGAATGGTATAGAACTTTGGACTGTGACATTTTGCAAAGTGTATGAATAATTTTGGACATGTCACTTTTTGTTCAAATGTAAATAAAAGCTGAGAAATATTTTTTTCCACAATGATGCCTCTTGTACATCGTCTTATTATCTTTTGGGAGAAGACATCATTTCCGGTAAAAAAAAACTTGCTGGTTAAATAAAAGTAACATTAAGTCAGGGGTATGAATAATTTCGGGCTTGACTGTACATGGTAACAATGTCACCTTCAAATAAAGTTAAATATTTAAGGTCAAATATTTTATAATGTATAACAGTTAGTAGAGAAAGGAATACAATGTTAATAGTTGATTGTTATCTGTGGTCAGGCATATGTGGAGATGAATGATTCTGCGAAGAACCCAAACCAGAGCTATTGGCAGGAGATGGGCAGATGGGCGGGCTATGAAGAGAACTATGATGTTGAGGCGGGCCGCTGGGGCCCGTCCCACATCTCATACCTAACGTTCAAGAGCCTGATGGAGATTCGCAGGACAATGAACATGGGTGAGGCACTGCCCGTGAGGTCATTATGGGGACAAACCTCAGCTCAGACTTGCTTACAGTAGACTAAAAAGACTGTGTGTAAAAGCACTCAGACTATTAGACATTATATAACATTATATCCCTCTGTACATTACAGTTTGTAATGCTTAATAGATATCTATAGGTATTTATATGTTATTAGTTATTATACATTACTGGATATTGAAACCATTGAAATATTTTGTGTTAGTAAGACTGTAACTGTTTTCTATTTGAATATAACTATGTTATATAATGCAAAACCTTAGCTGCTGAGATACAATGATCCAATTCAACCATACTAATACGTAAAAATGACTCAAGATAAACTAACGTTTGTTTGTTTTTGTTTGTTTTTTGTTTGTTTTTTTGCTGAAGAGTGTTGAACTTTCTTCTTTTGTGTTCTACACAGATGTGAATTTACTTTTTTACTTTTTTTTGAAAAGGCTTTTACATTTGCCAAAATGATAACTTTTTATATTAAAAATAATGTAATGCTGAATTGAATTTTCAGCATCATTACTTCATTACTCCAGTCTTCAGTGTCACATGATCCTTCAGAAATCCTTCTGATTTGCTGCTCAAGAAACATTTCTTATTATCAATATCGAAATATCAATATCAGGATTCTTTGATGAATAGGAAGTTCATAAGAACAGGATTTATTTAAAACAGATTTTTTTGTAACCAATGTAAAAGTCTTTACTGTCACTCCTGATCAAATTAAGGCACCTTTAAAAATAAATAATAACTGACCCCAAACTTTTAAATGGTATAGTATCCTCATCAAATTTTTTAATTTACCTGACATTACCTGCCTAACATAATCTGTTAAGGATTATATGTGTGTTTGAAAAAATTATTATCAAGTATTTCCAAGGAACTTACTCTGACATCCTATTCCCAGTCCTGACATCAGTTCAGAGGGTTAGCTTGGTTATTAGCAAGTGTGGAATGTGAGCAAGAATGTACCTTCACTACACAGGCTCAAATGAGATGGTAGTAGATAGTTAGTCCCCCTGAAAAACCAGCTCAACCTGTGCTCTTCAGTTGTGTCCTTAGTGTTTATGTTTACTGTAGTAAAGCTCAGGCTCAGTCAGACAGTCTGAGCCCCTTTCCTTTCTTATGCTTTCCTTTCTCTTTAGCATTGTCTTATTTTTCTTTTCTTTTCTTTTTCTTTTTTGGCTTGGATCAGGTGTGATGATGCTGGACAGAGAGGAGAAAACGCTCTCCAGTATTATTGAGCAGATTGTGGATGCCCTGGTGAGCAAAAACGAGATTCGGCCAGGGGACAGAGATAAGGTTCTTCAAGCATTAATGCACAAACAGAGGTACTATATATCAATCGATTAATCAATTAAGGTGGACATATATTAAATTTTTTATACCCGTGTGTATCTAGCGAAAGCAGCGTTGTTTTAACTATTCCACGTGCAGGACTTGTCTGTATGTTTGTGTGTGAAATGTAATTCGAAAATCTGAATTTTTTTTCTGAAAATAGAACACAGAGAAAGCTGCTGCGGGATGAACATGAAACGTGATTTACTGTATTTCGGGCCATTTAAACTAACACATAAGACTTCTTATTTTTAAGTAGTTTGTATACCTTTATATGTTTTAAAGTGTTTCGTCCTGACATCAAGCAAGTCTCCGTTAAACTTCACAGATGCACTGACTGAGGTAGAGCGGGTGTCGTGCCAAGGTAGCTACTATATCCCTGATAAAATATGTATCCCCAGTCGAAAATACGGTCTGAAAAGATATGTATCACACTATAACTTTTGCCAGGTAACGAAAAAATTGTCCTTATTCACCACTGTTATAAGACATGATCAGTGTTGGAGGTAACGCATTACAAGTAACGCAAGTTTTGTACGCATTAAAAGTTAGCTACTATTTCAAATAAGTAACGCAAGTTACTTTTAAATTTATTAATGGAAAGCCCATGTTTAGAAATGTGGAGTAAGATGTTACTTACATTAATGAATTCGTTATTGAAAAAAACCTCAGTATTCCTCAAAATGAATAAAAAGTTAAATGCAGCTCAGAATATGATGCAAACCTGCATCAATTAAATATGATAAATAATACAAAACCTTTGCTGCTGACCTACAATGATCTCATTCAACCATAATAATAAGCAAAAATGACATTTGTTTTCGATTTTTTTTTTTTTTTTTTTTTTTTTTTTTGCTGAAGTGTTGAACTTTCTTCTTCTGCGTTCTATAGAGACATTTTCCTTCAGCCTGAAGCTTTTGGTGTGAAAGGGCTTTAACATTTGCCAAAAATATAACTTGAAAATAATATATAATATAATATAATGTAACGTAAATAATAAACAAGCAAGCTCAGCTCAGATTTAAAAAGTAACACAAAAGTAAAGTAGTGCATTACTTTCCGTAAAAAGTAACTAACGTGATTAGTTACTTTTTTAGGGAGTAACGCAATATAGTAATGCATTACTTTTAAAAAAGTAACTTTTCTCAATATACTGACATAATGTGAACATAATTGGGCATTTTTTGGAAGACTGCATGTCCAGCCTGTAATTACTTTTTGTGTATTTAAATGCAACGCATTATTAAATTATTTAAAAAAAATAATTCATCGTGGAGGAGGGAAAATAAAGAGCAATTTATAATAAAAAGGACATGCAGTCTGCCAAAATATGTACAACACCCCCCCCCCCCCCCAACACCCTACAAAATTTTGATGAACATCACTGATGAAACAACAACAATAGTAAAATGATAACTTAAACAATTCATGTGTTATAGTTTTATTAACCGTTTTATTTTGTGAATACTTCTCAACAGTGGTGAATATGGACAAGTTTCTTGTTACCTGGCAAAAGTTATTGTGGCATATATACCTTTTTAGATCGTATTTTCTACTGGGGATATACTTTTTATCAGGGGAGTGCAATAATTTGACTAAAATATTATCTACATTTTGCTAAAATGTTTGAAGTGATTTGAATATTTGAAATATTTGAAGCACATCAGATTTCTTCTCCCATTTACATCAGCACGATAAACTCCTGTACAAAGGGTGTTTTGCAGTCCTTTGCAGCATTATTACCAGAATAAAAAGACAGATAGTTTGTTCAGTAAATAAAAAGGAAAAAAAAGAACACTTTCATATGGCAATGTAACATTGCCAAAAATGACGGTCCCTCTTTATATGAGGTGTCTTCAACTACTTACATACGTTACATCTAAAAAAAAAAAAAAAAAAAAAAAAAAGAGATTGTGGGCTCTGCAGAGAAGAAGGGGGCATTTCTGACTTTGTGGGTTTTTTAAAACTGCTGGGTGTTTCTAAATCACGCAGTCAAAATGATCCCCCTTACCTAACCCCAACCCTAAACCTACCACCACTATGATGTCAGCTAATTAGGTAACATGGTCTAAAAACACCCTGATCTGGGAACACACATTATTTTCCTTCAGGGTCATGCATTCTCATTTTTTTTCCAGGTTTTTTACTGTTGAATGCAGTAGTCATCTTGAAGCTGGTTCACATTTAAAATCATGATTTTTATTTCTTCCTCTCCAGCCAGTCTGTAGAGACCCAGCCTCTGACTTCAGGCATGGAAATGGAGAAATTCTCTGTCACAGAGAAAGTAAGATCTAACTGAGCATAACTATAACATGTTCTCTATCATTTATTTTCTTGGTTTCAAATACAATAACATATAATATGACATTTTTTGACTATGATGTTTTATTCTCAACTAAAGAGGGACACAGCTGATACTGCAGAGGCCTCGATGGTGCTAGTAGGTGAGAATAACATCAACTCCAGATTAATTAGATTTTCATGTTTCTGTTAGCAAACATTGATTGTATTTTTTACACTATGATGGTATTGGTTTGTGTGTAAGGTGCTCTGGAGTTCCTGGAGAGACCTACAATAGCATTTGTGCGTCTACGGGATGCTGTGGTACTGGAGTCGGCTCTGGAAACCTCCGTCCCTGTGCGGTTCATCTTCATCCTGATCGGCCCATCCACAGCTCATATGGACTATCATGAATGTGGTCGAGCAATGGCAGCACTTCTAGCTGACAAAGTAAGAGCAAACCTTCCATCATTCAATTAAAAAGCTATCTATGCAAATGGCTCCCTTTATATGCCACTTAAAGGAGAAGTTCACTACCAGAACAAAAATTTACAGGTAATGTACTCACCCCCTTGTCATCCAAGATGTTCATGTCTTTCTTTCTTCAGTTGTAAAGAAATTATGTTTTTTAAGGAAAACATTTCAAGTTTTCTCTCCATATAGTGGGCTTCTATGGTGCCCGCAGGTTTGAACTTCCAAAATGCAGTTTAAATGCAGTTTCAAAGGGCTCTTAATGATCCCAGCCGAGGAAGAAGAGTCTTATCTAGTGAAACGATCGGTAATTAAAAAAAGAAAAAAAAAAACACAGGTGTGGCCCTGGGCCACAAAACCAATCATAAGGGTCCATTGATGTATGGTTTGTTAGGGTAAGACAATATTTGGTCAAGATACAACTATTTGAAAATCTGGAATCTGTTGGTGCAAAAAAATCTAAATATTGAGAAAATCACTTCTAAATGAAAAAAATACATGAAATGGCCGGCGACAGCATATGACGTCACCACGGCACGAATGCCGCTGCTGGTGCGTCACTAGCGGGCGTCACTGTATAAAGAGGCGCCGGTGCAAACACACATCCGCTTCAATGACTACGTTTACATGCGCAGGAATAATGCGATTATTTCCAATAATCAGAGTAAGGACTTAATCGCATTATGATGTTTACATGTCAAGAGCAAAGCTCTTCACTCCGGTTTACATGGAATTTCCATTATTCCTATTATTCCTATTGTCCGTCAATGAATTGCATTATGTTCATATTGCGCAAAGTCCACAACATAAACTCAGTTTCCTGAGCTCCCTAAAAGTGTGTCGCCTTCTTCGCCGTCGTCGTTTCTGATCTGCAGACATGCGCCAGAATATTTTCTCTAACGGGGCTAACGGAGGGCTAGTCCAATATGTGGGGGTGCTAAGAAAATAATCGATATTCGTGACGTAAAAGTTACTTAATGAAGAAATTGTGTCTTTTTTTTTTCTTTTTTTTTTTTAAAGAAAAGCAGCTCTGGTAGCCTACACACCACATTTAACGGAAGTATAATTTAAATTAAAACGGCCTTTTAAATTATATTTAAAACTGACACGAGCGAAAAAAATAGACACAATGTCACGGTGAGATAGAGGGAGGTCTGGGTCCAGATGCAGGTAAGTATTTCTTTTAATGATAATTACAAAATAAACAGACAAACAAAACCAAAAAGCCAACACGGCAAACTAAACATAAACTGAACAGTAACAAGATCAAGAGCAGAGAAAACAAGAACATAACAAAAACAGGATCAGAAATAATGCAGACTCACAGTGTGAAGGATGAGTAGAGAATATAAGGAGAAATCATAAGTGATATCAGCTGGGGAAGACAGGTGACAAAATCAAGGCAGGTGCAACAATTAGGGAAGTGCAGTGCAGGGAAGGGAAAACAGCGACCTCCGGTGGAGGAGGGGAAAAGGCACAGCCCAGAGTCATGACAGTACCCCCTCCCTACGGAACGGCTTCCAGACGTTCCCAAAGTCCGGAGGGAGGAGGAACGGAGGAAGGCAACTCAGGGGGAGGGATGGCGGGCCAGGCCCGTGCAGCGCAGTCACCGCCGCGTCAGGAACAGAGGGTGCGGTTGCCTCCGCGTCCGGAACAGAGAGCGCAGTCGCCTCCGCGTCAGGAACAAAAAACGCAGTAGCCTCCGCGTCAGGAACAGAGAGCGCAGTCGCCTCTGCGTCAGGAACAGAGAGCGCAGTTGTCTCCGCGTCAGGAACAGAGAGTGCAGTCGCCTCTGCGTCAGGAACAGAGAGCGCAGTTGCCTCCGCGTCAGGAACAAAGAACGCAGTAGCCTCCGCGTCAGGAACAGAGAGCGCAGTCGCCTCTGCGTCAGGAACAGAGAGCGCAGTTGTCTCCGCGTCAGGAACAGAGAGCGCAGTTGCCTCCGCGTCAGGCGCAGAGATAGCGGTCACTGCCGCGTCAGGAACGGAGATCGCAGTCGCCTCCGCGTCAGGAACAGAGCGCGCAGCCGCCTCAGCGTCCAGAACAGAGAGCGCAGCCGCCTCCGTGTCAGGAACAGAGCGCGCAGCCGCCTCCGCATCAGGAACAGAGCGTGCAGCCACCTCCGCGTCAGGGACAAAGAGCGCGGCCATCTCCGCGTCAGGAACAGAGCACGCGGCCGCCTCCGCGTCAGGAACAGAGAGCGCAGTCGCCTCTGCGTCAGGAACAGAGAGCGCAGTCGCCTCCACGTCAGGAACAAAAAACGCAGTAGCCTCCGCGTCAGGAACAGAGAGCGCAGTCGCCTCTGCGTCAGGAACAGAGAGCGCAGTTGTCTCCGCGTCAGGAACAGAGAGTGCAGTCGCCTCTGCGTCAGGAACAGAGAGCGCAGTTGCCTCCGCGTCAGGAACAAAGAACGCAGTAGCCTCCGCGTCAGGAACAGAGAGCGCAGTCGCCTCTGCGTCAGGAACAGAGAGCGCAGCTGTCTCCGCGTCAGGAACGGAGATCGCAGTCGCCTCCGCGTCAGGAACAGAGCGCGCAGCCGCCTCAGCGTCCGGAACAGAGAGCGCAGCCGCCTCCGTGTCAGGAACAGAGCGCGCAGCCGCCTCCGCGTCAGGAACAGAGCGTGCAGCCGCCTCCGCGTCAGGGACAAAGAGCGCAGCCGTCTCCGCGTCAGGAACAGAGCACGCGGCCGCCTCCGCGTCAGGGACTAAGAGCGCAGCCGCCTCCGCGTCAGGAACAGAGCGCGCGGCCGCCTCCACGTCAGGAACAGAACGCGCAGCCGCCTCCGCGTCAGGAACAGAGAGCGCAGCTGTCTCCGCGTCAGGAACGGAGATCGCAGTCGCCTCCGCGTCAGGAACAGAGCGCGCAGCCGCCTCAGCGTCCGGAACAGAGAGCGCAGCCGCCTCCGTGTCAGGAACAGAGCGCGCAGCCGCCTCCGCGTCAGGAACAGAGCGTGCAGCCGCCTCCGCGTCAGGGACAAAGAGCGCAGCCGTCTCCGCGTCAGGAACAGAGCACGCGGCCGCCTCCGCGTCAGGGACTAAGAGCGCAGCCGCCTCCGCGTCAGGAACAGAGCGCGCGGCCGCCTCCACGTCAGGAACAGAACGCGCAGCCGCCTCCGCGTCAGGAACAGAGACGCCGGTTGCTTCCACGTCAGGAACAGAGAGCGCAGTCGCCTCCGCATCAGGAACAGAAAGCGCAGTCGCCTCCGCGTCAGGAACAGAGAGCGCAGTCGCCTCCGCGTCAGGAACAGAAAGCGCAGTCGCCTCCGCGTCAGGAACAGAGAGCGCAGTCGCCTCCGCGTCAGGAACAGAAAGCGCAGTCGCCTCCGCGTCCGAAACAGAGAGCGCAGCCGCCTCCGCGTCAGGAACAGAAAGCGCAGCCGCCTCCGTGCCAGGAACAGAGAAAGTGGAAGCCGCCGCCCTCCCACGAAACACCGTCTCCACCCCCACCGCAAAGAAGGGGCGCCTTCGCATATCCTCGGCGATACGGGCATCCATCGCCAGGCAGGCGTAGATATATTCGAAGCGTGCGGCCGACGCCGCCTCAAAAGACATCCCCTCCGTCTTGGGAGCAGAGGGAATGGTCGCCGCCCCCAAGCAGGGGACTGCCGCCTCAAAAAAAAAATTCTTCCCCGCTGGACCCATTTGTGGAGTCTGCATTCTGTCACGGTGAGATAGAGGGAGGTCTGGGTCCAGATGCAGGTAAGTATTTTTTTTAATGATAATTACAAAATAAACAAACAAACAAAACCAAAAAGCCGACACGGCAAACTAAACATAAACTGAACAGTAACAAGATCAAGAGCAGAGAAAACAAGAACATAACAAAAACAGGATCAGAAATAATGCAGACTCACAGTGTGAAGGATGAGTAGAGAATATAAGGAGAAATCATAAGTGATATCAGCTGGGGAAGACAGGTGACAAAATCAAGGCAGGTGCAACAATTAGGGAAGTGCAGTGCAGGGAAGGGAAAACAGCGACCTCCGGTGGAGGAGGGGAAAAGGCACAGCCCAGAGTCATGACACACAAACTTAAACCAAGCCCTGCATTCCAGCCCGAGCCCGACGGGCAGCAGTGAGCGCGCATTTTTTTAGGAGTTCCACAAATCCGCAATCAAGCGCACATAAAAGGCTAACGCATTTGCCTCATGATTGCCTACTGATTCCTGTTCCTGAACAAGAGAGCCCATTCCAATTTTATTTTATTTTTTTTTTTTTTTATAGAAAAAGCACATCAATTTGTTGATTACATTGTTATTTGGCCTATATACAAAACTGAACTATTTTAATAGCTAAAAAAAAAAATGGTAGTATAAGCTGTTTTGGGAGAAGTTGCCAAAAAAACGATCTTGGGTCGGAGTCTGGCCAGTCTCTTGCCAAGAATTCTGCCAAGAGCTGGGCTATATTTTAGGCCTATTCAGGGCTCTATACACAAAACAACGAAAAAACCTGTTACATGCTGGAAAGACTTCAAAGCTGGACAGCACCATGCGCTCCGTGAGACTGGGTTGTGCGCTCAACATTAACACAATTCATATGAATGCGTAATTCAACTGTGTATACTTTACACTTATATTAAAAATTAAATGAACGGCACATCTCAATCTTAGTGATGAGGTAATGGATTAAATGTAGCCTAATGCACGAAACTGCGCTCACATGACACTTGTGAAAGAATACTGTGACAAACAGCACGGGACAGCAGCACTCCTCTATCTCAGATGGTTGGGGGGCTAAACCGAGATATTAAAAATTCTAACGGGGCTATAGCCCCCTAGCCCCTTTGTAGAGCACTCCCTGTCTGCAAGTGCGTGGCACGTCATTCGTGTAAGACACGAGCGCATGCGCACTCTGGTGAAAGCGGCAATACTGCGATTAAGGTGTTTACATGCCGGTATTCTTCGATTAAAATCGGCGTGCGCCACCTATGTTAATACGATTATGCTTGCTGCGATTATGAGCTTAATCACATTATTATAATCGAAGTATTGCGTTTACATGGGGAAAAGTTTAATCGCAATATTGCCAAAATCTCATTATAATCGCATTAAGAGGGTCCATGTAAACGCACTCAATGTCTGAAGCTTCTCGTCCGAAGCATGGCAAGAAAGTGTAGGGGAAACGGTGTCTCGTTCCCTTCTCAGGGAACCATGGTTACATGCGTAACCTAGAGACGTTCCCTTCCGAGGGAACTTTCACCGCGTCCCCTAGGGGTCGCTATTGGGGAACTTTTATACCCACGCTTCCATGCTGAGGGGAGTGCATGCTATGACAGCCAGCACTAACCATCAATTCAGAAAAGAATTGCCCCTATTAGGACGTGGTGACGGCTGTCAGAACGTAATCCCCCACGGCCAATGACCTAAACTGTTACCCACTTACCTGGATGGGTCAAGGTCCCAGGGCACAGCTCAGGCTTGGAACCAAGCGATTCCTTCGGGGGAAACAGCTAAGTATCAACTAAGACTTATTTAGAACAGACACTGTCACTACTACCGGGTCTAGTTCCCTTGGTGAACTGACTCACAGATAGAGAGTAGCAGATCTGTCCTAGGACAGAAACTGTTCTAGCAGGGGTTACCGTAAGGTAACACACTCTGGATAACAGATGGTCAGGAGATATCAAAGGTGATATCGAGTGGGGTTGGGCCCAGGGAGACCGGGGTTTTAAGACCAACTCAAGGATGGGAACGAAGAGACCGCGTAACCCACACCGTATAGGTTTTTAAAGAAAGAACCCAAAACTTGGTGGGAACTTACCACTTATGTGGATTTTAGGAAGTGCTCAGAGACTTGCGTGTGCACTTACCACTATTGTGGATTTCAGAAAGTGCCCAGAGCTCAGCGTTGGACACTTACCCTAGTAAAGGGGGATCTTAGAGAGAGTGTTTTCCCAGGGGGTTTCACTACTAAAGTTCCAGACTTGTCAGAGATCACCTGCACTTAGATAGGGGAAGAGAGAGGGTTCTTCCCCTATCAGGACAGACAGTCCGCAAACTGTTAGTCGACTGATGTAATCATGGAGCTGCTGACCATCATAATAGTGGACGTGGATAGCGGACAGACTCCTAACCCTGAGCTGCAGGGAGGAACGCCCGTCCTAAAAAGGGGACTGAATATTGGATGGTCGAAGAGATATCTGTTTGATGATATCTAGGGGAGTTGAACCCAGGGAACGGGGTTTAAAGTCAACTCCAAACATGGGAACGAGGCGAAGACGCGTAACCCATACCATAGAGGATTTAAAGGAAGGACCCCAAGCTTGGTGGGAGCTTACCACTCATGTGGATTTCAGAAAAGTGCCCCAGATGTATGTGCACCTACCACTTCATGTGGATTTAAGAAAGTAGACCAGGCGTAGCGTGGAGCACTACCGAATGTTTCGGAAGGGGAACCCGGGCCATCCTAGTAAAGTGGCTTATCAAATTAAGCCCAGTCCAATAGATGCCTGAAAGAATCTTTTTTAGCTTATATTTGACCTCAGGCACAGACGGGCTCCTAACCCTGATTAACAGAGAGGAAAACCCGCCTGCCAGGAAGCAGCGCTCAGATTTCACCCTTCCTCAGAAGGGGAGCATACTTCTCTAAGTGGGACCCTTCTCAAAGGGGGGCAATCATGCTTCGCACAGCCCGGTCCACATAGGGGGGAGTATGATACTCGACCCGAGGTCAGGCAACCTTGCTTAAGGTGGGTTGGCACTCATAGAGAACCCTTCTATAGAAGGGGAGCTGACGTTACCCGACAGGAGCAAATGCTCTAACTGGTACCCTTCGCAAAGGAGAGCATATACCCAGATTACAAGGCTTGAGAGGAGAGAAGAGACCTGAAGCATGAAACATGAGTTCTTATGCTCTAAATGGACCCTTTCCTCAGAAAGGGGAGCACTGGATGTGCCTTGTAAAATTCTGGGAGCTCCAGGAATGAATCATGAGGACAGGATCTTAACCTTGAGACCAGGGAGAAAAACCGTCCTAACGGGTTGACACTTCAGGAAACCTTTCCGTAGAAAGGGAAATGAACCGAGGCCCTGAGGTGCAAGAAATGGGCTCCTATCCCTGACACACAGGGAGGAGCCACAGGTTAGTCACAAAGTGGTGCTTCAGAATGAACCCCTTATGGAAAAAGGGGGAGCAACTACACTTCAGGTGAACCAGACTGCATCAGATACTTCCCCTGCCCTCGGGCTTCAAAGGGGATGGTGCGAGGTGTTTGACACCGAGAGATGCTCAATATAAACCCTTTCCGCAGAGAGGGGAGCATCTGTACACCTAGGTGACCTAGATTTTATATCAAGCACTTCCCCTGCCCTTAGGCTTAAATCGGGGTGGTTTGAGATGAGAGTCACAGAGTAAATAATAGGACGCGATGAGAGTTCCCTCGGAAGGGAACTAATAATTTTGACCTATTCAATGTATTTTCGGCCATAGCTACAAACACACCCGTGCTACTTAAAGTGCCCCTATTATGCCATTTTAAAGGTAGTTAATATTGTTGTATTAGTCTCTTAAAACAGGTTTACATGTATGCAAGTTCAAAAAACACTTTAGTTTTCTCCAAAATTAGATTTAATTTTACCCCGTTTCTAAATGATTCGTAAACGACTCGTTTGAAGCAGTTCGAAGAATCAGTCTCTCTAAACCCCTCCTTTCCTTGAGCCCTCACTGCTGTGATTGGTCAGATGGTGCAGTCCTTCATGATTGGTCTACCGCTACAGCGCAAAAACGAAACGCCCATTGGCATAACTGAATGACAGCTGCGGAGACCTGTCAATACATAGAAAACTTAGCCTCGATTTTACCCTATCAATTCGAGCCGGAGTCTGACGATGAAACGGTTGAAGTGCACATAGACAAGAAACTGTTTTGCAAGCACGCCTGGAGCAGGACGTTTCTCACTGAGTGTCATATGTTAACTGTGGAAAGTGCTTGCAATTTGCTTTTGTAAGCGAACCGGGCACACCTCTACGTTGTGAACTTCAACACTGTACAATGCATACCACTGCATTAAGCCATCGTTTATCATTATCATTACTTAAACTAATAAGGCAGACAGACAGTCAAGCTGCATCAATCACAATTTTTAGACTACATTGCACTCACAGCTGAACAACAGAGCTACAGAAACGCAAGTTAGCCGGTTACCAACACATGTGCGGGGTTGTTACACACCATAACGTACACAAAGACGTATTTTGAACGATCGCTAGAAAATACAATCATCAATTATTAATCATACTTACAGGTAGAAGTTCAGAGGAGCAAGCCGGTCCAAATAACCTGGGCACTGATCCATTTTTTAAAACTAAGCGTTTGGTGAATCTCGCGTTGTAACGTTACTCCCCAAGATTGGAAAAGCAGTCATCAGTAAAATGACGCGAACACAACACAAGATTGGAATTGGACTGCTGAGGTGTTCAAAAAATTAATGTTAACCACTCATTCTTGGTAGTTTCATCTTTCGGAAGGGCATAAAAAACAAATTCACTCTCACAGCGCAGGACGCCTTCTTGACATGATGTAATCCACGTGAAAATGGTATGGTAGGCCTACTGTTTGTGGGCGGGCAAGTTGTTCGCGACATAAAAATGTGGGTGGACATTACGCAAATGTGTAGCTCGTGACGTGTGGCCGTTACAGAAAAAGATTCGAATTGCTGACGACTCGTTTAGGCGAATGTGAGCCGACTCTTTTTTTTTGATAGATAAAAACTTCATTTATAGTGCACTGTCCGCGCCACAACTTTGCAGATAGTTTATGTTCACATACAGCTACATGACACACTACATGAAATATCATATTTGAAAAGGCATAATAGGGGCACTTTAAGACTGGTTTTGTGGTCCAGGGTCACAATTTATATATTTTTAACCTCAAATGCTCGTCTTGTCTAGCTCTGCGTGTGCTCTGTGTATTCCGGTTCAAAACAGTTAGGGTATGTCGAAAAACTCCCATCTCATTTTCTCCTCCAACTTCAAAATCATCCTCTCTTAAAAATAAAGGTGCTTTAAAAGGTTCTTCACAGCAATGCCATAGAAGAACCATTTTTGGTTCCACAAAGAACTATTCAGTCAAAGGTTCTTTGAAGAACCATTTCTTTCTTACCTTTTTATAATCTGAAGAACCTTCTTTCGCCACAAAGAACCTTTTGTGAAACAGAAAGGTTCTTCAGATGTTAAAGGTTCTTTATGGAACCATTTAGACAAAAAAGATTCTTCTTTGGCATCGTAAAGCACCTTTATTTTTAAGAGTGTACATCGCTGTTTTCCTTCTTTTGATCTTCTTTCCACGTTCACTTTATTTTTTTGGTCTGTACTTTGATGTAGGATGATTTTAAAATTGAGTTTTTCGACATACTCTAAATGTCTTGAACCGGAATACACGCAGAGCTAGACAAGATGAGCATCTGAGGTTAAAAAGTATATATATATTGTAAAAAATGTTTTAGAAAATAACCAATCATTTACACTAGATAATACTTTTCTTCCTTGGTTTGGATAGTTTAGAGCCCTTTGAAGCTACATTTAAACTGCTTTTTGGAAGTTCAAACTCGCAGGCACCATAGAAATCCACTATATAGAGAGAAATCCTAAAATGTTTTCCTCAAAAATCATAATTATGAAAGTGAAGTTTGAAGTTTAAGCTGTTCTCTTATCTTTTTCTGTTTTTCCTACACCTGTCTTTCACACACAGGTGTTTAACCAGGCGGCTTTCCAGGCTCAGAGTGACCGGGAGCTGACTGAAGCCGTGGGAGACTTCATGGACTGCTGCATTGTGATTCCACCCACTGAGATCCAGCATGAGTCCCTGCTAACATCACTCATCCCCTTCCAGAAGAAACTACTGCAAGACAGACTCCGCCCATCTGACCCCAAACTCCGCCTGGATGTCAAACCTCGCAAGCGTAAGGACACATACAAGTACACACTTTACAGCACATGCCTAATCTAAGTATAAAAATAACTGTATATGTGCATATACTTACAGCAGTTCTCTAGTGCACTTGCAAACTTTGGGTCATGATCACTCTGTTGGGGTAATTATATGAAAATCTCACTAGTCACAAAAGCACAGCACAGACATCTAATGCTAATTTATCCTCCCACAGCATCAATATCTTCAGGACCACCTCCAGATGATCCTCTAGCACGTACTGGTGTTCCATTTGGCGGCATGATTAGAGACATGAAGAGACGGTACCAATACTACAAGAGTGACATCACTGATGCTCTGAATGCACAGGTCGTCGCTGCTATCATCTTTATCTACTTTGCTGCTCTCTCACCTGCCATTACCTTCGGAGGTCTCCTTGGTAAGTATGTTTAGCCTAAAGAAGGCTTCAATCACACTGCACACCAATCCCATTTGTTTCAAATCTGATGTTTAGGACTGAGCATTCACACTGAAAGGTGGTCACGATCACACTGTCAGTGTGGAAAGAGAAGACAGAAAAATGGGAGTTTCAGATGGTTTAGTCCCTGCCGGACTAGAGACTCAAACCCCGCAACTTTAGTCCGACTCTCTAACCATTAGGCCACATCTGCCCCTACAGAATGAGTGTGTGTACATTTTTATTTTTCCTTAATATTTTTTTTATTTAGTACTGCCCTTGAGAAGTTACAGAATATACTTACATGTTCCCAAGAACATAAAATAAGTTTAAATTTACCCTGATCTTAAAATTCAAAAAGTTTTCACCCTCTGGCTTTTAATGCATTGTATTTCCTTTTGGAGCACCAATGAGTGTTTGAACTTTCTGTAATAGTTGCATATGAGTCCCTCATTTGTCCTCAGTGTGAAACGATGGATCTCAAAATCATATAGTCATTGTTGAAAAGGGTTCAAATACACAAAAATGCTAAAATACCTGAAGGATTTTTTTTTGAAGAACATCGGGCAGTTTAACTTTTCAGGACAAACAAGGGACTCATAAACAACTATCACAAAAAAAAAAAAAAAAAAAACACACAGCTGTGGATCATTCAAGTAACAACACAGTATTAAAAATCAAGTGTATGAAAACTTTTAAACAGGGTAATTTTTATAAATTCAACTTTTATTTTTTCTTGTGGACTATGTGTAAATGTATTTTATGTGAAATATCTTATTCAAGTCAGTACTAAATAAAAAAAATAACATGCATTTTGTATGATCCCTTTTATTTTGGTAAAATAACATTTTGCAGATTCTGCAAGGTGTATGTTAACTTTTGACTTCAACTGTATATGTATAAGAATGAACGAGTGAGCGGTTGTTTTATGGTTACATGGACAGTAAATACCAAATTATGCAAAAAACTATTTAAATTCTGACTTTTTAGACTAAAATGCATTTTCAAAAATCTGATTTTAATCTTGAAATGAGCTCAGTTGCTATGAAGTATTTTAAATGATTAAATTAGGATTTTAGAAATTCAAAATTAATTTTTGTGAATTTTTGTGAATTACTTTAATTAATTATTTTTAAACAGTGAATATATGTCATAATAGTTTTTGAAGTAAAACTAGCTGTTCTAATTTTTTTTATTTAAATCATTACAACTTGACCAATAAATGTAGAAAATAATCTGATGTTTAAAAATATAAATCTATAAAATATGTCAGTTTTGTTTAATGTCCAGAATTAAAGTTTAATTATTTATTTGTTAACTATCTGAAAATCTGTACTCTGAGGGTGCAAAAAAAAATTTGAAAATCGCCTTTAAAGTTGTTCAAATGAAGTTCTTAGCAACGCATTTTACTATTATTATTATATTACTATATTACTATGATATTTACAATTATTTTTGGCATAAAAGAGAAATCAAACATTTGGACCCATACAATGTATTTATGGCTATTGCTACAAATATACCCATGCTACTTAAGACTGGTTTTGTGGTCCGGGTTGACATATGACATATTCAAATGATGAAATGTAAATCTTTTTTAATTTTGCTAGCTCCATAAGTCTTCATGTGGTTTAAAGCTGATCCTTTACACCTGAAATCAGTGAACACCAATCTAGACTCGCCTTAATATTAAACGTTATATACTTGTTTGGCTCTCTTATGCTTTTCTCCACAGCTGATAAGGTGGATAACATGATGGGTGTTTCAGAGCTGATGATCTCCACTTCAGTGCTGGGAATTATCTTCTGCCTGGTCGCTGCCCAACCTGTACTAGTTATTGGTTTTTCTGGGCCACTGCTGGTGTTTGAGGAGGCCTTTTATAATGTGAGTGTTTCTCTCTCTTTACAACGTCTCTTTGAAAACAGCATAAATCTTGTGTAATTGCTCGTCAGCTCATTGAAATTCTCCCATTACGCTTTCTCTCTTGGCTGAAGTTCTGTAAGTCTCAGGAAATTGAGTACATTGTAGGCCGAGTGTGGGTTGGTGCTTGGCTGGTGGTCATCGTTGTGGTCATTGTTGCCTTTGAAGGAAGCTTCCTGGTCCGCTTCATTTCCCGCTTCACTCAAGAGATCTTCTCCATTCTCATCTCCCTCATCTTCATCTACGAGACCTTTGCCAAACTCGGCAGGGTACACACATTTTATTGTTTTACTGCATTCTTTCACATATTTTAACATGCAAGAATCCTGGCTTCATAAATTTTTAGGAATTTTGATAACCATGATCAACTGTTATCACATGCAAATTGCAAATGACCTATAGAAAATAATTTAAAGGAGACCTTCACTTCCAGAACAAAAATCTACAAATAGTTAACTCACCCCCCTTGTCATCTAAGATGTTCATGTCTTGAAATTATGTTTTTTGAGGAAAACATTTCAGGATTTCTCTCCATATACTGGACTTCAATGGTGCCCCCGAGTTTGAACTTCCAAAATGCAGTTTAAATGCAGCTTCGAAAGGCTCTAAACAATCCCAGCCAAGGAAGAAGTGTCTTATCTAGCAAAACAATCGGTTATTTTCTTTAAAAAACTGACAATTTATATACTTTTTAACCTCAAATGCTCGTCTTGTCTAGCTCTGCGTCAACTATGTGAATTCTGGTTCATGACAGTTAGGGTAGGACAAAAAACTCCCATTTCATTTTCTTCTCCAACTTCAAAATCGTCCTACATCGTTGTTTGTAAACCTTTTTTGTAAAGGGCGTTTGATCTTCTTTGCATGTGATATTAAAGTTGAAGTTTGAAGTTGGAGGAGAAAATGAGATGGGAGTCTTGAACCGGAATACCGGTTGATGCAGAGCTTGACAAGACAAGCATTTGAGGTTAAAAAGTTTACAAACTGCCAATTTTTTTTAGTAAAATAATTATCATTTTGCTAGATAAGACCCTTCTACCTTGACTGGGATCGTTAAGAGCCCTTTAAAGCTGCATTTAAACTGCATTTTGAAAGTTCAAACTCATGAGCACCATAAAAGTCCACTATATGGAGAGAAATCCTAAATTGTTTTCCTCAAAAAACTATTTCTTTACGACTGAAGAAATAAAGACATGAACATCTTGGCTGACAAGGGGTGAGTAAATTATCCTTTAATATCAAAATGTGTGTCTCCCAATAGTTTTTCAACAATAATCCCTGTAATAAAAAATATAGTAATTAATGGTGCTTGCTAAGGCAAATTACAAGCTTTAAATTGTGTGGGTTGTTAAGAGGTGTGATATTACTTGTCTAAGCTGGACCAGCAATTGGGCTCTTTTGCCTTGGGCTATAAATAACCACCTAGAACACTATAGCAATTACTTAACAATAAGCAAACATTTGACTGGTAGTGTAGTTGTGATGGTACACACTCAAGACATTCATTTAATATAGTATGATATTGTTCTACATAAACCTTTCTCTCTCCATTTTATCTTGCCAGGTTTTCAAAGAACACCCTCTTATCCTGAATTATGATCATTTAAACAGTACAGTTGAGGACCCTTGGCACTCATCTGTCAGCTATCAGAGACTCCTGGATAATGCTACAGGCAACATGTCTGTCGTGAGGTCCATTCAACACCGACCTTACCCCAACACAGCTCTTCTGTCCATGTGTCTTATGTTTGGCTGTTTCTCTATTGCATACTATCTACGCATGTTCAAGAATGGCACATTCCTGCCAGGCAAGGTAAATGTTGAATATTGTTGATCAAAGTTTGACTTTATAGCAGCCTTCAACAAGTATGTTACAGTAATATAAAGAACTGCATGTTTGATGCATAGATTCGACGCTTGCTTGGAGACTTTGGAGTTCCCATTGCAATTTTCCTCATGGTTGCTGTCGATATCAATATTGATGATACATACACTCAGGTATGATTTAATGCTAATAGAATTCCATATTCATTTAGATTCCTTGTTTTTTTAGGGTCATGAGGAGTAATGGTCTATATAGACAGGCGACACTTTTAGGATGCCAATTCAAATCCAATCCTATACTGTCTTGACCTCTCTGACCTTTGACTTGTGTCACAGAAACTGGTGGTGCCTAAGGGTCTTCAGGTGTCCAACCCTAAGATGCGGGGATGGTTAATCAACCCTATGGGTGAACACAAGAGCTTCCCCATATGGATGATATTCGCCTCTGTTGTCCCAGCTATGTTGGTCTTCATCCTCATCTTCCTGGAGTCTCAGATTACCACGTGAGTGATGTTATCTGAAGGAAGATGATTTGATAGAATCAAATTCACCATTAACTGAGATTAGACAGGAGAAATTTGAATTTTCTTGAAAATTCCATGAAGAATCTTTAATAGCAATGCAATCTTCCCAAAAAGGTTCTTTGTGGAAACCAAAATGGTTATTTTATGCCATCGCTGTGAAAAAACCCTTTTGGAACTTTTTAATAGCGCAACATAAAATTAGTACAGTTGAGGTCAAATGTTTACAAGCACCTTGAAAAAATAAGAGGGATCATACAAAATTGGAAATAGGCTCATTCTCCAACTCCCCCCGAGTTAATAAGTTGATTTTTACCATTTTGAAATCCATTCAGCCGTTCTCCTGTTCTGGCGATATCACTTTTAGCATAGCTTAGCATAGATCATTGCATCCTATTAGACCAATAGCATCGCGTTAAAAAATGACCAACGAGTTTCCATATTTGTTGTATTTAAAACTTAACTCTTCTGTAGTTATATCGTGTAGGCCTACTAAGACCGGTGGAAATGCAAAGCTGCGAGTTTCTAGGCTGATAAGATTGGGAACTACACTCCCATTCCGGCGTAATAGTCAAGGAAGTTTGCTGCCGTAATATGGCCGAAGCAGGCGGAGTATTATCAGAAATGAGTTCCCAGCTAGTTTAGCATTTGCACATGTGCTGCGTGGTATTACTGCTCCTGCTTCGGCCATATTACGGCAGCCCTTCAGAAGCTAAAAAGACACATGTTTCCCAGAAGATAAAACAAGTTAAATTTTCCCTGATCTTCAAATTCAAATAGTTTTCACCCCCGTCTCTTAATGCATCATGTTTCCTTCTGGAGCATCAGTGAGTGTTTGAATCTTCTGTAATAGTTGCATATGAGTCCCTCAGTTGTCCTCAGTGTGAAAAGATGGATCTCAAAATCAAACAGTCATTGTTGGAAAGGGTTCAAATACACAAATGCTGAAAAACCAAATAATTTGTGGGACTTAATGGATTTTCTGAAGAACAACGGGCAGTTTAACTGTTCAGGACAAACAAGTGAACAACTATCACTAAACAAAAAAAAAAAACAACAACACAGCTTTGGATCATTTAGGTAACAACACAGTATTAAGAATCAAGTGTGTGTGTGTGTGTGTGTGTGTGTTCAAATGTAGGTATTTTTAATGGGTTACAGCCGCGTATTAATTAAAATTTCCTTTAATTGTAATTTAACAATCTTGTAGCCTAAGTTAACGGTTAAAAATGTCTTAACGACCGTCGGTTGTCAGGAGAAATAAAATAACCGAAATGAACAGTCCCATTTCTAAATAAAAGTTCATCTGAAAAAAGATAATAATACAACTGATCCTGTTTATGATTATTGTTGATTATCAAGTAAATAGTCTATACAAAAAAAAACCTCATGACAGGAAAACAGGATGAAGACAGCACATTTTGCAGGTTTTTTTACACATATTTTACACATATTCTTAATATTTTTTACACATATTACTTTGTCGATAACAAAACAGTGCAAAAACTGGATGGAAACTTGGCTAGTGACAGCCACGCGCTTTGCAACGTAATGACTCGGACCACTAGTGGGGGCCCCCTAGTGGCGGCCGGGCTCTAAGCAGCCGCTTAGTTCGCCTATGTGTGTGTGTGTGTGTGTGTGTGTGTGTGTGTGTGTGTGTGTGTGCGTGCGTGCGTGCGTGCGTGCGTGCGTGCGTGCGTGTGTGTGTGTGTGTGTGTGTGTGTACTGGTATTCATCACGTTGTGGGGACCAAATGTCCCCATAAGGATAGGAATACCAGTAGATTTTGACCTTGTGGGGACATTTCTCAGGTCCCCATGAGGAAACAGGCTTATAAATCATGCACAATGAGTTTTTTTGAGGAAGTAAAAGTGTGCACAATCTCCTGTGAGGGCTAGGTTTAGGTGTAGGGTAGGTGTAGGGCGATAGAAAATACGGTTTGTACAGTATAAAAACCATTACGCCTATGGAATGTCCCCATAAAACATGTAAACCAGTGTGTGTGTGTGTGTGTGTGTGTGTGTGTGTGTGTGTGTGAACTTTCGAACAGGGTCATTTTTTAAATAAATTCAACCATTATTTTCTCTTGTGGACTATATGTAAACGCCTTTTATGTGACATGTCTGACTCAGGTCAGTACTAAATAAAAAAGAATTTGCATTTTGAATAATCCCTCTTTTTTGGTAAAAAAAAAATTAACATGTTGCAGATTCTGCAAGGTGTATATAAACTTTTGACCTCAACTGTATTTAATCAAATGTACAGTCATGTTATGTTTGATTTATTTGTAATGATTTACTTCATAAACTTCACTTTTTCCTTGTTTTTAAAGTCTGATTGTGAGTAAACCAGAGAGAAAAATGGTCAAGGGTTCTGGCTTTCACATGGATCTTCTCCTCCTGGTGAGCATGGGAGGTCTAAGTGCTATATTTGGCATTCCTTGGTTGAGTGCCGCAACAGTACGATCCGTATCTCACACCAACGCCCTGACCGTTATGAGCAAGGGCCCAAAACCTGAGATTGAGAAGGTTCTGGAACAAAGAGTCAGTGGAGTAGTGGTGGCTTTGCTTGTTGGTATGTTAACAACCTTCTAAACTTCTAAACATGGTTCTCAAATCACTACACTTCCTAAAGCTACATTAACATCTTCTTTGTCTCCGTTTGCAGGTCTGTCCATTCTCATGGAGCCCATTCTAAAAATGATTCCTATTACAGCTCTGTTTGGAATCTTTCTCTACATGGGAATCACATCCCTCAGTGGGATTCAGCTTTGGGATCGAATGCTACTCCTTCTTATTCCCAAGAAGTATCATCCCAATGAACCCTATGCTACAAAAGTATGAGTCTCCCGGAAATTCTCACATCTACCATTACTCTGTCAAAGTACTTTGCGTTTCGGGTTTTTCCGAAATGATCAAGGTTGGTTGCCTTTTGCATGTGAAACCAATTGATCCTGGTCTCTGTCTCCCTCTGCAGGTCAGCACCACTAGGATGCATGTGTTCACTGCGATCCAGATGGTGTGCCTGGCAGCCCTGTGGATTGTGAAATCGAGCCCTGCATCACTTGCTCTACCATTTGTCCTGATACTCACCATCCCTCTGCGCATGTTCATGACTGGACGACTTTTCACTGAGCAAGAGATGAAATACGTAAGTGGTGCACTGAGACCAAAAAAAGTTTCAAGCTATTTGAGTTTCTTTAAATCAGGGTTGATTAAGAACAGCAATGGAGTTCCCTATCAAATTAAAATTGTCCAGCGTTTTGAAATTTCTGAAACCACAGTTCTAAGATTTATGAATATGTTAGTCTGATTTGTGAAGAACCTTTCTGAAGCATTGAAAGATTCTTCAAAAGTTGTTGTTTTGTGTTCCACTGAAAAAATGTCAGCCTACAGATTTGGAAAGGCATGAGGTTGAGTAAATGATGACAACATTTTTAGTTAAGAGCTAAATATCTAACAGATATCCTTTCCACTTTGTCTTCAATATAGCTTGACGGTGATGATGCCAAGGCAACATTTGAAGAGGAGCCGGGAGTGGATGTGTATTCTGAAACCCAGATGCCGTTATAGATCCTTTTCCTGGAACCAAACTAATTTTTCACAATCAGCAATTTTCATTTCAGAGGAATTAGAGTGGATCCAGCATATGAAATTTTTGACAAAATGATAATAAAATGACATAAATTGACATAAATTGAACTTCAACCCCCTTTTAATGCAATAAGTTTGATAATTTGTGGGGGTTTTCTCTGTTAATTGTTGTTATAATGGTCCATTACAGTTCTTAAAAGATGACATGTCATCATGATGTGCAACATTTAAATGTACACTAAGTGCCTTTTATAACTTTTGCACTAACATTCTTTAGAATACTACATTATGAAGGTCTTTAAAATCAGAAAAGGACCAGCACATCCCAAAGATAATATTGTTCTTCATTATAAAGAAATTATTTTTATAAATACTTTGTCTTGGAGGTGTAGATTTGCTTTGCCCCTCACATATCCCACCCATCAAAATGTTTTTAATGTTTTTAAAGAAGTCTCTTCTGCTCACCTTGTCTGCATTTATTTGATCCAAAATACAATGAAAGCAGTAATATTGTGAACTGTTTAAAATAACTGCTTTCTATTTGAATATATTTTCAAATGTAATTTATTGCTGTGATCAAAGCTAAATTTTCTGTATCATTATTCCAGTCTTCAGTGTCACATGATCCTTCAGAAATTATTCTAATATGCTGATTTGCTGTTCAAGAAACTTTTATTATTATTATTAACAATATTTAAAACAGTTGAGTAATTTTTTTTTCAGATTTCTTTGATGAATAGAAAGCTGATATAATATTTTAGATATTTTAGGATTATAGAAATACATCAAAGAAACCTGAAAAAATTCTAAGAATTCAGATCGTTATTTAAATAGTAAATGTATTTACAATTTTTACTGTTTTTGCTGTACTTTGAATTAAATAAATGCAGAAATGGTGAGCAGAAAAAAAACTTACTGTTCAAAAACTTTTGACTGGTAGTGTAAAGATGTGATATCAACAGTCTAGACATCATTGGATGACTTAAACTTGAAGAATGCATTTCTTTTTCCTATTTATTTTATTGTTCAATGAATCTACATCAAACAACATGTCAAGTTTATTTCCGTTTCCATATTAGAGGCAAATAAGACAAAGTGCCAAAGTGACACTGCATAAATGTGAAATATTTGAAATATATATATCTAATAAATTATGGGAAAAATTATGCTTGATAGTTTGTTTTGTTGTATTATCACGGTCAAAAAAATGTTGTAACATATTGAAGCCTATAGTTATTGCAACATTTCAGATGCAGCTCATCATTCACACTAACACATTTTTATTGAAAATACTGCAACATTGCACAACCTATGGTTGTAAATAGCATAGAAATAGTAGGGTTCTCTGATGATAAATTATATGTATATGAGCTTTATCCTAAATTAATTTATTATTTACCATATGATGAATTAAAGTCTAATGTAGGTGGTTTGGAACGGCATGAGGATGAATATCTAAAGGGATTTTAATTTTTGGGTGTACTGTCTCTTTAATTTAACCGGGAAATTGTACAGCTAAAGACTGAGGTTATAACATCCTCCCCTATTTTTTCAGATCGTTCCTGCTTTGACTACCAATAAGTAAATATTTGTTCTTGTGGTAAATAAAATAGCTAATTCTGTGCAAATTACAAATCATATCGAATACGCTCCGTTTAGTGAAAACTTCAATCAGTTGATTTCCATTTTCCTTCTATCAGACCTGGCTAGGCGATTCCGCGATGAGGCGTTCGGAATAATGAGAATCGATTGCTCAGGTCTTGGTGAAGGGAAATGGAAGTCTGCAGACGGGGATAAGAGATTGAAATCCGAATGTGGAACTTTGTGTTTGTCTGTGAGGAAACGCTTTAAGGGAAATGTCTCTTCGGACCCTTTGTGTGTGTTACCTTTCCAGCGCAAATCATTAATGCGACAAAGAACTAGTAGATTCCTCTCAGATTTGATTATTGATTTGATCAGATGAGCAGCTTCAGTCAGTGCGGTGAACAGACCGACAACAGCAGCAACAGCCTCCATTCCAGAGCTGGTGAGTGACAGTAATGTCCATATAATACCGACAAACGGATATAGATCATGCCAAAGTATACGTTTTTAAGTATAACCTCTTGCGATTCACATTCAGTTCAGCCTGTGTTGTTGAATTCACTAACGTTAAACGCAAACCTTACTTTGTGAACGTCCTCATAATAATAACGTTACTGTTTTACATCAATCGTGTTTTAAAACACATCTTGTCATTTATTATCTTATCCCATTAAAGCATTTTAGTTTATCTGTGTCCAAGCTACTATACGGAACCTGTTATTTTAGTCTTTAGGCGAGACGGGATGTACATGTTATCGTGATCAATCGGTCTATTTGATAGAAATATATGATATTTGTTGCAGCTGTTAATATGAAACATCTTTTATCGTTGCGATAATCGAGTGTTTGCAGAAAGCCTTGCCTTGTAAACGGCTGTTATTTAAAGCAATGCAATGACGTATCATTGATTCATCAAGCAGTTGCTTTATACAGTAACGTGTATCGTTGATATATTCGGTTATCTTAATATCACAAGCGAATGCAGAACTACATAGTGAGGACTTTCGTTTTGTTTGACTTTATAAAAGCAGACGAAATCATATATTGCTGTCTCATGCCCTGCCTGTGTCTGTATTTGTCTTCCTTTGTTTGGCTTGTTGTTGTTTCAGCCTCTCCTCAGCCCATGACTGCTGCACTACAGCATGTAGACAGCAGTGCTTTCTCCTGGAGCTTTTGCAAATGAAAATGGAGGACGTGTCTCTGTCCAGTATGGACAACAGTAAGATGGAGGTGAGTGGGTACGCCTTTGTTTTTCATATGTTATATTCTGCATAATTAGGTCTGTGTTGAATAAACAAACACATGTGGGTGTTTCACCTATGCGTCATGAAGCCTGTCTCATGGTATGCATTTTACAGACATTTCATTGGTTTTCCCGGCTGATGTATCTAAGGAGTGCAATGTAATTGTTTACCCTTCTGAAGGTTACAGTGTGATTCAAGCACATTCAGACATGCATGTGTTGCGCTTTTTCCACAGGGCTTTGCTCAAGAGATCCTGTCTGACCTGGTGGAGGACGCCTGTTTGGGACTTTGTTTTGAGGTTCACAGGGCTGTCAAACAGGGATACTTTTTCCTGGATGATACAGACCAGGATAGTATGAAAGACTTCGGTGAGAGTCTCACATGTTTCTTAAATATGACATTGAACTGCCATTCTGGGACTTAAAGGAGTAGTTCAATTTCAGAACAAACATTTACAGATAATGTACTCACCCTCTTGTCATCCAAGATGTTCATGTCTTTCTTTCTTTCATCAGTTTTTGAGGAAAACATTTCAGAATTTCTCTCCATCTAATGGACTTCTATGGTGCCTCCGAGTTTGAACTTCAAAAATGCAGCTTCAAAGGGCTTTAAACCATCACAGCCGAGGAAAAAAGGGTCTTATCTAGCAAAACGAGCGGTTATTTTCTGAAAAAAAATTACAATTTATATACTTTTTAACCTCAAATGCTTATCTTGTCTAGCTCTGTGTGTACTCTGTGTAGAGATTAAAAAGTATATAAATTGTAAATGTTTTTAGAAAATAACTGAGACCCTTCTTCTTCGGCTGGGATCCCTTTGAGCCCTTTGAAGCTGCATTTAAACTGCATTTAGGAGGTTCAAACTTGGGGGCACCATAGAAGTCCATTATATGGAGAGAAATCCTGAAATGTTTTTCTCAAAAAACGTAATTTCTTATTGACAGAAGAAAGAAAGACATGAATATCTTGGATGACAAGGGGGTGAGTAAATTATCTGTAAATTTTTGTTCTGAAAGTGAACTACGTTAAGGCCTGTTCACACCAAGAATGATAACTATAACAATAGCTGTTAGCGTTCACACAAAGACACATATTCTGTTCATTATAGAGTTTTTCACAATGTGTCATCAATTGAATGTAAACGGTGCCACTGAACCGAACAAAACTTGCATATTTTGCTGATTATTACTGCTGAAAACGGTCAATTATTGTCATGTTTTGGACTGTACTAAAACATTTGGAGGACTATAGAATGCCAAAAGTTGTAACAAATCAAGGAGAAGAGTGCAAAAAACTAGCTGAGGAACAAAAGGTGTTTGTGGTTGGCCAAACTGAACCAGGATTTCCAGGGCAAGAATCTTGATACACATTCGTGTTTGTTCTTATCATTTCCGGTCAGGTAGGTGATATATTAGGCTAATATCTTAATTAATACTGCTCGTATTTATCTTTACCCCCTATTAGCTTTATTTTTTCAAAATATTGTGCCTTTCCTGTTTAAGTCTTTCTCTATATGATTTAGCAGCTTCCAAACATTTTCCCGTTATGTAGACAGCGTAAATTAGCAGAACAACGTATTTAGTAGTACATTAACTATGCAGTCCACACTGTCGCTTACATCTGAGTATCTCCAATATTGCTGTGCATCCGGGTAACTGACCAAATCGTGACGTACTTGCAAACCCTCTATAAGCACAGACTGCAAATCTGTCATAAGTCATTTTAAAAGCTCTTAAAAGCAGGATGGATTCTGTCAGTGTTTTTATCGTTCATCTGCTGGAAACGATAGCGTTCCTCTGTGCCGTTATCACTATGTTTGTAGTGTGGACCTTACTATTCTTTAAAATTTGTAGTGTCTTTTAAAACTATATATTTTTTTCTCTATTGTCCTTGGTGTGAACTGGCATTTTGTCCAGTGTTGTAATGTAAATGGGATTTTTTCACAATCTTTGACTGCTATGACAAATGTCATGTGTGGTAATTTTACTAAAAGGGTTTAAAATGTTAATTTTTATAATGACACCAGGAACTTTTTGTCTTAAGGTACAATCACAGCAAAAATGGTCAATGCAATAAAAGTCATAATCCTTGTGAAATCTGTGCCCTTGCATGAAATCTGTGCCCTTGCATGAAATTCCTGATTAAGTGGATTGCAATTGAGAGAACTGAATTTTGCCTTTGAAAATTCACTGAGTAAAAGTACATGTGGTTGAGCTTTAGACTTGATTGTTCAAAGCTGTTGGAAGGGGTTATGCAGGAATTGTTCGCCCCAAAAAAGAAAATGTAACATGTCATTCTGAGTCCATTACAGTCGTTCTGCTGTGAACCACAAAAAGACTTATCTTGAAGAATTTTCACGCTGCCTTTCTCTATCAAATAATTTGGATGAAGTAAGACTCTTTTCTGAACTCTAATGCACATTTGCAGACTACCTGAATCTGTCTTAAAAAGGCTAAATGTGGACACTGTATCTGTTTGTGTGGGTTCCCGATTACTCCTCTGACAAGTGAGAATGACGCACTGCAAGCAGAGAGAATTTATATCTCATTCCTGCTTGCCTTCATACAAAAAATAGACTCCCGCATTCTCTAAAACAACAGCAAGTGCTGTTATGTATTTGTGAACAAAACTAAAGGTTAAAAAAAACCTAAAAGTTTACAAGTAACGAGGCAAGCAGTGCTACAAATTTTGCCACCTTCTCTTGTGGTGTTGTCACCTCAAACTGAGGTGAACACATGCTGCTTTTATGGTGCAAAAGTGATGTTCGTATTCAAGAAATAAAGTGTTAACACAATCCAGTGGGAACAGGAACATACAAAGAAATCAAACCAAATCTAAAAGCAACCTCAAGCTTGAAAAATCACAAAAAAAAACTATAAAAGCAATCTTTTTGACATTTTCCATTATAATCCAAGATGTCATGCAAGTGATACAACCAAAGTCCCTTTTAAGGAAAGTTAGTTCACTTGGCAGGCATATTTGTAACAGCAGTTATTTCAGGTATACAAGACCAACTCATGTCTTCTTGAAAGGAGAAATACTGAAATCTCAAAAACTTGCATTTAAATACCACATTTTTTAAATGGTCCACAAAATTTGACATTAACTGCCCCATGAACAATGTTTGTAATCATGAAATGGTGTTAAAAAGCATATATTTCAGATGTATGCACAGTCAATGTTTACATTTGTGTACTTTCTCCTGTTCATTAGAATATAAGTAAACCACCTTGTTATATGTACCCTGGACTACAAAACCAGTAATAAGGATCAGTTTTTTAGAATTGAGATTTAAACATGAAGATAAGCTTTCCATTGATGTATGGTTTGTTAGGATAGGACAATATTTGTCTGAGATACAACTATTTAAATATCTGGAATCTGAAGGTGCAAAAAATCGCAATATTAAGAAAATCGCCTTTAAAGTTGTCCAAATGAAGTTCTTAGTGATGCATATTACTAATCAACAATTCTTTATATATTTACAGTAGGATATTTATAAAATATCTTCATGGAATATGAGCTTTATTTAATATCCTAATGATTTTTAGCATAAAAGTTAAATGGATCATTTTGACCCATACAATGTATTTTTTGCTACTTCTACAAATATACCAGTGCTACTTAGAACTAGTTTTGTGGTCCAGGGTCACATATGTAGTCCTTGGAGGAACAGACCAAAATTTAACACACCTTTAACCCAAAACTTTTGTTTTCCACTGTCTTTTGTAGAAATAGTGGACCAGCCTGGAGTAGACATTTTCGGTCAAGTGTACAACCAATGGAAAAACAAAGAGTGCGTGTGTCCCAACTGCAGCCGAAGCATTGCTGCTTCACGCTTTGCTCCTCACCTGGAGAAATGCCTCGGCATGGGCCGCAACAGCAGTCGCATTGCCAACCGCAGGTATAATGACTGAACATTTCCAGAGGAAAACTTTAATATACAGTGCTGGTTGAAAGTTTGTGAACCCTTTAGAATTTTCTATATCTGCATAAATACAACCCAGATAATTATCAGGTTTTCACGCAAGTCCTGAAAGTTGGAAAAAGAAAACCAAGTCAAACAAATGAGATGGATATATACTTTATTTATTCAAAGAAATTATGTGATGTTACATCTGTGAGTGGCAAAGGCATGTTTGTCTTTAGGATTAGCAGTTAATGCGAAGGCGAAATTAGAGTCCATCTGTTCAAAGGTGTTGTCAAACAGTGGGATGACTATCAGGTGTCATTCCCTGCCCTGTTTTATATAAAGAACAGTGATCTATCAAAGTCTGATCATGTTTGTGGAAGTGAATCATGGCACGAACAAAGGAGATCTCTGAGGACCTCAGCAAAAGTTGTTGTTACTCATCAGGGTGGAAAAGGTTACAAGACCATCTCTAAAGACAAATCCACAGTCAGACAGACTGTGTACAAATGGAGAAAATTCAAAACCACTGTTACCGTCCCCAGGAGTGGTCAACCAACAAAGATCACTCCAAAGCAAGACGTGTAATAGTCCGCAAGGTTACAAAAAAGAACCCAGTTTAGCTTCTAAGCAACTAAGGGCCTTTCTCACATTGACTAATGTTAATGTTTACGGTTCCACTATCAGGAGAACACTGAACAGCAGTCTTTAGTTCGCTAAAGATCATGTGGACAAGCCAGAGGGCGGTTGGAGAAAGATTTTGTGGACAGATGAGACCAAAATGGAAATTTTTGGTTTAAATGAGAAGCATTGTTTGGAGAAAGGAAAACACTGCATTTCAGCATGAGAACTTTGTCCCATCTGTGAAACATGGTGGTGATATCATGGTTTGGGCCTGTTTTTCTGCATCTGGGCCAGGATGGCTTGCCATCATTGATGGAACAGTGAATTCTGAATTATACCAGCAAAGGAAAATGTCAAGACATCTGCCCGAAAACTGAAGAGAAAGTGGGGCATGCAGCAAGATAATAACCCCAGGCACACACGTCGTTCTTCTGAAGAATGGTTAAAGAAGAATAAAGTTGATGTTTTGGAATGGTCGAGTCAAACTCCGGGCCTTAATCCAATTGAAATGTTGGGGAACGACTTGAAGCAAGCAGTTCATAGGAGAAAACCCACCAGCATCGGAGTTGAAATGGTTATGAACTGAGGAATAGGCTTAAATTTCTACAGACTGTTGTGAAGAATTGATCAGAAGTCACAAGAAATGTTTAGCTGCAGTTATCACCAGATACTGAAAGCACAGATCTGTAACACTGGATCATTTTTCTCAATGACAAAGCATATACGTTGGTCTGCTTTGTTTGATTGGAGTCTCTTTGTCTAATTTCAGGACTTGTGTGAAAATCTCATGATGTTTTGGGTTATACTTATGCAGAAACAGAAAATTCACACACTTTTAAGCAGCACTATAAATGTCACCTGAACTCCAGGCAAACATTCATGAAGGGTTGGTGCTTGTCTGAATGTCTGGAATCCATTTTTGATAATGCTGGTCATGTGACTGTTATTTTGAAATGTGTGATGGTAATGTGTGTATATACATGTATATTTAGAATTGCAAGTGGCAACAACACGAACAAATCAGAGAGCGATCAAGAGGACAATGATGATGTCAATGACAATGACTGGTCTTATGGGGCAGAAAAGAAAGGTGAGTAATTTATATATCATCCTTCTTTGCTTTATCCTAGATTTAATTTTGAAACTACTAAAGGGATTTCACTGCATAAACAGTAACTGCAACTATTTATAAATGTTTGTGTGTTATTGCATTATTTTAACATTTAATATTTTCATTTGCAGCCAAGAAGAGAAAGTCAGATAAGGTATTTTTACATTCTTTGAAACAGCCTGTACGCTTGGTAAGTTTGTTTTGATGTTACAGATGTTCTGTTTGCTTTTAGTTGACCTCTTAGCATTTGTAGCCACAGAATCTGGTGCAAACTAGCTGTAGAATTAGTTTATTAAAGGGTGTAGAATGCTTATCCACACTTCCTGTCAACAAGAATGTTTTGGCTACAAGCTATTCATAAATTAGCTCTCTAAAAGAGCTGGACTGTAGCATATTGTACTTCCCTTTTCCAGTACTATGTCTTTTCATTTGTATGTCCTGGCTGCAGGCTAATATTTTGTTTGTTTTTTTCTGTGCAGAATCCAAATTCACCGAGAAGATCCAAATCCATGAAACATAAAAATGGTAGGTATGTGTTCTTTCTTGTATGAAATCTGAAATATCATATTTATGTTTAAAGGCAAAGTTCTTTTGCGTTCTTTGCTTAGAGGTGAAAAGAAGTTTGAAGTACCTGAGCAGCAGTGGTATACTGTTAGCAAACATCCCAACACTGTTGAGAGTGGCATTTTTTTGAATATATAAATATATGCTGCATGCTTTCATGCAAAATGCAAAATGGGGGGAAAATCAGTGATTGAGCATCTAAACATATCAACGTGGATATGTGTACAAGCTCTGCCATTCAGCCCTCAAGTCAAGTCACATCACATTTATTATATAGCATTTTATACAGTTTGAAGGAAGGAATAATTCACCCAAAAATGAAAATCTGCTGAAAATGTACCCACCCTCAGGCCATTATGTAGAGGAGTTTGTTCGGAAAACATTTGTGACCCTGGACCACAAAACCAGCCAAAGTCACACAGGGTCAAAATTGGGTCATATGGGTCAAAATTATCGATTTTTCTTATATGCCAAAAATCACAGGATATTAAATACAGATCATGTTCCCTGAATATATTTTGTTAATTTTCTATTGTAAATAATGATAATATGCATTGCTAAGAACTTAATTTGGACAATTTTAAAGGCAATTTAGATGTGTTTTAGATTGTCCTATCCTAACAAAACATTACGACTGGTTTTATGGTTCAGGGTCACATTTGGATAAATTTTGCATTACATCACTTGCTATCCATTGGATCCTCTGTAGTGAATGGGTGCCATCAGAATGAAAGTCCAAACAGCTTACTCATCATTAAGACATTTTTAATATTATATAATATTGCTTTCTTCAGTAAAAAGTCTTGTCTGAGTCAAAAAAGAAATATGCAATATTTTTGTGTTTATGTACTCATATTAAGGCAACAGAGGATGAAAACACTGAGAGCGTTACTGTTAGTAGTAAACAAAAATGTGTGTCTGCGCCATTCATTCACACAGAGACAAACAGAACACGCAGGATTCATATTTAAAGTTTTTTTTGCATCTTAATATTCACAGAAACTAGTCCATATCACATCCTACGTACTTTTAATTTACTAGTCCAAAATTTGGCAAATTCTGTGACATTCTGCAGTATACATGAATTTTTTTTTTTTTTTTTTTTACACTGGATTCTGCCATTCCATCCATGTTCCGCATTATAGAAATCATAGGGCTAATACAAACTTGTGAAGGGTGAGTAAATTTATCAGTAAATTTTCATTTTTGGGTGTACTATTCCCATAATTTAAAAATCATAAGGTTTAGTTTTTTTCACCATTTTTAATTGTTCGAAAAACCTACTTTTTTTAACTTGTCCTAGACTGTTTATCTGATTTTCACCACAATCTTCAGACCATGCTAGCAAAAAGTTATGGAATTCAAGTTAATTAGTCAAACCGTTTTCGAATAACTCGTGAATGAATTCTACGAATAGCATGCAAAAATGGATGCGAGGCTGTATTTGTTTAACGTATTGAGACCTAACTTGATGTGTGTTAGAACAAGCATGACCTGAGGCTACCTGCAGTGTTCAGCGCAGTTGAAAACTCCTCCTAGACAGTTAGTCCAATTTTCACCAAATTTGACTCGGATCATCTTCAGACTGTGCTGGCAAAAAGTTATGGATTTTGTGATGTATGAAATGGTTTTCGTTTAATGCATCAACAAATTTGCTGGAAAGATGCCAAAGTGCATCTAAGGCTGTATCTCTGTAAAGCTTTGGTCATATTTACACCAATTTGTGTATGTGCCAGTGTGACCTCACACTGACCACGCCACATCAATTTGGTAACACTGCCACCTATTGGTCGAGAGTGATAAACCATTCATTGAACATTTGATTGCATTAGCCAATTGTAATGACAACTGGTCTCAAAATATTCATTGGGTCATTCCCAAAACATATATACCAATTATGTTATAGTTGGCCGAACTTCCTGGCTGCCATTTTGATTTATGTTGAAAACATACTGTTTTGAATTTCTCCACAACCATTTGTCCGATTTTCACCTTAATCGAGATCATCTTCAGACTATGTTGACAAAAAGTTGTGGATTTTGTGTCAATAGACGAAAACATTTGTGTTGCAACACAACAAATTTGAGCCACAATGCCAAAATGATTCTGAGGCTTTATCTCTGCAAAGCTTTGACATATTGACATAAAACTCACCTCACACTAAACACCACGTCGATTTGATAACAGCACCACCTATTTGTCAAAAGTGATAACCCATTAAATCATATTACTAGTGATTGTTTTTATGATTTTTCACCCATTTTGACTAAAATCATCTTAAAATTGCTTCAGTTGCTCTGATGCTTGCTGCTTTGCTTGCCTAGTGCTTGGCCCCGTAATTGCTGCTTGCAGCTATATTTTTGAATTAAAAATTACAACTTCAATTTCTGCTATAAAGCAGCTCTCCAGTATGTTCATGTATTTACTCGCTTTTAACCTCGACAGACTGAACTGAAGAAACAAACCAGAGAAAATTTCCACGTTAAAGAAGGCGGAGCCGCAGAGTGCACCTACTCATTATGTAATCGTCACGGACCAGTGGTAGTTTGAAGGCGTTTACCAGCTGGAGCAAACTTTTCCGGAAAGTTTGCGTTGGAAAGCTGTTTCGAACACCCGAAGCAAACTCACAACTGATTTTGTTCGAAATGACATCACAGCAGTTCGTTCTTCGTTTTCGCTTGAAGTATACAGGGCCTATTGGGGCCATTCACACACGGTGTGTTTCTGGATGTTTTAGCTCAATTGTCAAAATCGATCATCTAGTGCATGTTTACAGAGAAATTGGAAATGCTGTGCAGTGGAATACAGAAACACATTCTGTGTGAACGGCCCCTTGAGTTGCGTTCAGCAAGTTCAAGGTCCATTTTGAAAGCTTTACATGCCAGTTAAAAAAATGTTGTAAGTGATGTATGGTAACAGCCAGCCATCTTTGAGTCCTTGAAAGTTATTGACAGTAATTTAAGTCATTTTAATTAACTGTATGGTGAACTGTATACTTCTTGAAGCTTTGCTGGGTCCTAAGCGACGTGTGGAGAACCAGGGCAGTGCATGTTGCTAAGAGGCAAGACATTTTTTTTCAGTAATACTGTGGGTATCAGGTGTCACTCACTACCTACAGTGCCACACAGTTCAATTCATCACTGTATTGTGTGATCTATATTATACTGATCAGTGGAAGAGACATAGACTAATTCTTCTGTCATTCAGTTTACATTGTTGTTGTTTTTTCCATTTTCGTCTTCAGAAATTTTTTGCACAATCTCTCATATCCTGCTCTTGCAGCTTTGATGGCTGGTCTCTCAAAAATGACACATCTAGAATAGAGGAACTTGCACGATTCTCTCAGGGAGGAAGTTAGAACTCATCATATCGGCAGACAGATGCTGGGCCAGTTGAGCTCTCCCATCACTAAGGTGCAGGATTCTTTCGAAATGAAACTGAAATGTAATTCTCATTCTGGGAGGATTTTGCAACAGTTAAAGATAAATAGCAAACAAATCAAGATCATAAATCGGTGGGAACAGTTTCCCATCAGGTAATTACTACACGTTTTTATTATTACATTCTTTTGGAGAATCATGATCCAGTAGAGTATTTTCTTTTCTCTGTAGTTCAATAGCCAAAGTGTGGTACATTTGTACTATATTATGTCACTAGTTCTATAGCACATTTATCATACTACATTTTTTTTTTTTTTTCAGTAGTAAGTTATTGGTTACAAAGAGTGCAAAGACAGTTTGCCATAGGTCTCCAAAAAGAATTAAGGCTTGAGAATCATTGTTATCAATGTAATTTGTTTTCTTTTTCTCAATTTTATGTATTAGATGTTTACAGTGTAAGGTGTCCTGTGCGGCCTCACTTTGTTTGTGACTGTGTATATATATTTGACTAGGTGAAAGATGCTGCTATTCTGACCGTGAGCCATACGCTTATGGGCATGTCATCCATGTAATAAAAAATCACTCTGAACAAGCTTAATGTGTGTGCTGGAAGTATTTATTTCAGAAATATGGGTGTTGTGAAGGCAAAAAAAGAGATTTTACAAAACAAAACAAAAATTCAAAATATCATGTCTGATATTTAAATGTATGTATTATATATAGAATATATAATACTTACAAAAATAGGAAAAATGTCACTGTACTTATCATTGTTTATTTATATTTCTTTATAACACTTTATATAATTATTAAGTAATTCATATTTAATTGTTATATATTTATTTCAGAAAAATGGGTATTGTAAAGACAAAAAAAGAAAACAAAACGGCACCATGAAAAAGGAGCAATACATCAAAATTCCTCACAACATCAGGCAGTCTGCAGAGAAACTTGGCATTGCATTGTAACGTATTGTGATTATTTTAAAGACAAAAAAGAAAACCAAACATGAGATTTTAAAATTAATTTAATTTAAAATTTAAAATATCATTTTTGATATACACTACCAGGCAATGGTTTGGACACACTTCCCCATTCTCTTTAATGGGGAAGTATATTCAAACTTTTGACTGGTAGTGTATATATGTATCTATGTATTATATATAAAATATACACTATATTATGTTTAGAATATATATAATAATCTCTAAAAATAGGAAAATCTTCAGTTATAATTGTTTGTTTTATTTCTTTATGAATACTTAATTGCTTAATATTTATTTCAGAAATATGGGTGTTGTGAAGACACTTAAAGTTACTTTTATTCAACCAGCATGTTTTTTTGACTGTAAATGACACAGGCTTCTCCCAAAAGATAATAAGACCATGTACAAGAGGCATCATTGTGGGGGGAAAAAAAACTTCGCTTTTATTTACATTTTAACAAAAAGTGGCATGTCCAAAATTATCCATACCCTTTGCAAACTGTCACAGTCTATGGGAAAATCCAAAGTTCTATACCATTCCAAATAGTACAAGCTGTTCTAAAGCATCCTAATTACCCTGATTCACAGCTGTTTTAAACAACTCAACAGGTGAAAAACAGAAGCTCTCTGCTGTTGGTTTGTGGACAGTCATGGCTAAGACAAAGGAGCTCACTGAGGACCTGCGGCTGCGCATTGTGGCTGCTCACAAGTCAGGAAAGGGCTATAAGACCATATCTAAATGTTTTGAAGTTCCAGTGGCTACAGTGCAGAGTATTATTAAAAAATACAAGACGTTCCACACTGTGAAAAATCTCAGAGGACGTGGTCGGAAGCCAAAAGTGACACTTGTGCTGGCCAGGAGGATCATGAGAGAGAAAAGAATTCAAGGATCACCACCAAGGCCATCCTGATGAATCTGAGCTCTGCTGGTGGCCATCTCAGGGCAGACAGTCCACAGACACTGCACACCACTGGGTTCCACAGACACAGACCAAGGAGGACATCACTTCTCCAGATAACGCACAGAAAATCCCGCTTGGCCTTTGCAAATGCTCATCTAAACAAAGAAGAATACTTCTGGTCTTCTGTTTTATGGTCAGATGAAACAAAAATTGAATTGTTTGGCCACAATGATGTAGCCTTTGTTTGGTGTAAAAAAAAGAGAAGCCTTCAACCCTAAGAACACCATCCCCACTGTCAAACATGATGGTGGGAACCTAATGTTTTGGGGGTGTTTTTCAGCCGGTGGACCAGGGAACCGAATCACAGTAAACGGCACCATGCAGTGGCCCAGCCAGAGTCCTGACTTAAATCCAATTGAGAATCTATGGAGGAAGCTAAAGATCAAGGTGATGGCAAGGAGACCCTCCAACCTGAAAGAGTTGGAGCTCATCGCTAAAGATGAATGGGAAAAAATACCAGTGGAGACATGCAAAAAGCTGGTCAGCAATTATAGGAAGCGTTTGCTTCAATAGCCAATAAAGGCTTTTCTATTGATTATTGAGAAGTGTATGAATAATTTTGGACATGCCACTTTTTGTGTTATGACACTTTTTGTGTACATAAAAAATGATTAATAATGTTTTCCACAATGATGCCACTTGAACACTTGTACAGAATTTGCCAGTGATATGAATAATTTTGGGCTTGCCTGTATGTATGTATATATATGTATTACTTATAGAATATATAATAATCACAAAAAATGGGACAAACCTCACTCAGTTACAATTTTTTTAACACTTAATACTTAACTTCATTCATGTGAAAATATGTTTTGCTAAAATTTTAAGTACTGAGTGAAATAAATGGTATAACACTTGTGTTTATTTAACTACTTTTTAAATGTATTTTCTTATTCATTTTATTTCCTGTAATAATAAAAAGAACAGAAAAAGCACAATAAGCAAATGTTTTGAAAAATAATTGGAACAATTTTATTTTAAAACAAGCACACATTTACACATGCCTAATATGTTTCTAATAAAATTAAATATAATCAATTGTTCAATCATCCTTCAAGCTGAGGCAGACCAGCCTAAACAATTGACTTTTAAAACGTTGTCATCCTAACAACAAATTGAGCATCTACCAGTTATTAAAGGGTATGAGCTGCATTACCATATTCGAAACAAAAAACCTTCTTTGTACACCAAAATGTGAGAATGGAAGACGTTACAATGCATAAGCTGTCGTCTAGGTTGGAGGATTTCAAGGGAAAGTTATTTGGCAACCCAGAGGGAGGAGATCTGAGAAGCCACACACACTGATAACTGTAGACATTGGTCAGGCTCTTAAAATGTTGTTGAGAGGCAACCATTAAGATAAATGTGGGTTTGACATGCTTGTAGAGGAAGAGATGACACACTCAACCGACATCGATCGACAATTAGAGTCAGGGGAATTTATAACGTTAGATATCTGAACGCGATGTGATCACGCGAAACTTTTAAGTTGTTTTGAGTGACTCAGTAACGATTTTGGATTTGTTTCTCAATTATTAGCCGGAAATAAATGATTTAAAATGGCTTCTAGGTCGGGTTTATCAGGTTTCCACGTCAACCCCAGCACCCCAATAAACCCCGGTATGAACCCCATGAACCCGGGTCACAGCAGCGCAATGAGAATGACAGCAATGCCGCAGAATTCACCCTACAGAGGGATGGGTAGTACCCCGAACCAGTACCTCCAAGTAAGTGACGAAACCACTCTGTATTTGTTCTCTGAAGCGTTTAGCATCACGCCATTGCTTCAGTCTTATAGGAATATAGGAAGTGTCATTGCAATAGCAGCTATGACGATGTAATAGCACATTTATGACAATAAACATAAAAGGTTGCTTCTGTACAGAAAAAAATAAAGAGAAAAGGCTGAAATTTTGAGTTAATTATGTTAAAAAGTACTTTATAGTGAGGCCATCGAAGAACAAACTAACTTACTTCCGCGTTTGAGTCCCACCATGAACACAACGCGCGTGTTTTACTTTGAATATGTTACCTGCAAACAGTCCTGTCACTAACAAAAAGTGTCATAATAATGCTGTTTTTTTTTTTTGTAATATATCATGGTAATACTATTATGTTTGGACTGGACATATACCATTGTAATACCAAGTTGTTTAAACATAAAACATAGTAATAGGCTACTATTGAATTTACTGCGCCTTTGAGTATTACGCAAATGCGTGTATATGAATATGGTATCCATTAACTCTTTGTCTCATGAAATAATAAAGTTAAAAACCATCTAATATCATCACTGTACCGTGATATTTTTGATAACACTTTACAATAAGGTCCTATATTTAACATTATTACTTAATTCTGTCATCATTTACTCACCTTACAGTTGTTCCAAAACTGCCCCAAAATGAAAATTCTGTAATCATTTACTCAAGATCAAGTTGTTTGAAACCTGTATGAGTTTTTTTTTCTTCTGTTGAGCACAAAAGAAAATGTTTTGAAGAATGATGGTAATCAAACATGTGATGGTAGCCACTGGCTTTCATAGTATTTTTTCCAAAAGAAAGAAACTCATACAGGTTTGAAAACTTGATGGTGAGTAAATGATTACAGAAATTTGTGAACTATCACTTTAGTAAATGATCAAAAAATTAACCAAGAATAATAAGTGCTTTAGAATTTTATATTGTTAGTTCTTGTTAACTAATGTACACTATCAATTAAAAGTTTTTGAACAGTAAGATTTTTTGTGTTTTTGAAAGAAGTCTCTTCTGCTCACCAAGCCTGCATTTATTTGATTCGAAATCAGCAAAAGTAGTAATTTTGTGAAATATTTTTACAGTTTAAAATTGTTTACTGCTTTCTTTTTGAATACATTTTTTAATAATGTAATCTATTCCCGTAAACAAGTCTAAATTTTCAGCATCATTACTCAAGTTTTCAGTGTCACATGATCTTTCAGAAATCATTCAAACATGCTGATTTGCTGTTCAAGAAATGTTTTATTATTATTATTATTATTATTATTATTACTATTATTATTATCAATATATAAAACTGTTGAATACATTTTTCCAGGATTCTTTGATTAATAAAAAGATCCAAAGATCAGCATTTATCTGAAATGAAAAGCTTTTGTAAGATTATGCACTATACTGTTCAAGAGCTTGGAGTCAGTATAATTTTTTTAGAAGTAATTATAGAAATTAATACTTTTATTTAGCAAGGCTTCTTTAAATTTATCAAAAGTGATGATAAAGACATTTATGTTAATGTCACAAGTTAGATAAATGCTGTTCTTCTGAACGTTCTATTAATCAAAGAAACCTGAAAAAAGCCTACTCAGCTGTTTTTAACATAATAATAATAAATGATTTTGAGAAAAAAATCAGAGTATTAGAATGTTTTATGAAGGCTCATGTGATAAGTAATAATACTGAAAATTCAGCTTTGAAATCACAGAAATGAATTACATTTTAATTAATTAATACAATTAAAGTGTATTAAAATAGAAAACAGTTATTTTAAATAGCAAAAATATTTAAAAAATGTACTGTTTTGCTGTACTTTGGATCAAATAATTGCAGGCTTGGTGAGCAGAAGAGAATTCTTTACTGTTACTGTTAAAAACTTTTTTGACTGTAGTTCTACTGTATTTTACCATATTTTTGATATGTAATCCTATATAAAATTTCAGATTTGCCATACTTTACCTATAATAACAGTCTGCTATTTGTTAGTGTCACAATAATAATACTCAATCCCTACAATCGTACCCACAGCGTCCAAGTATGTCACCCAGCCGAGGAATGCCAATGGGGGGCATGGGGTCTATGGGTTCCCCTCTGCCTGGTCCGTCCTATAGCAGTGCCATGGCAATGCGACCCGGGATGCCTCAAGCTGCAATGGACCCTGCCCGAAAGAGACTCCTTCAACAGCATCAGCAGCAGCCTGGGGGTCTTATGGGTCCAAGAAGGGGGTTAGTAAATTTAGTATCAATATTTGTGCCTCTATGGCACAAATATGGGTTTTACCATAGAACAGGATGTCAAGTATGATGTTAACTCTTAGCTATTCTTCTAAAGCTTAAAAAGCAGCATAAAAAGTGTCTAATACAGAACCCAAAGTGTCATCTGTCACCAGATAGGCGTTTGTCTCTGAAGACCAAAGACTTCTTTGTCCTTGTAAATCAGAGACTCATTTGTTTCATTTTGCCAAAGAAGCATAGCATAGCTGTGCATTTAAAAAATGGTTTAAAGATGTCTCATGATATTAGCTAGAAGGCATGGCATTTTGAACACCACAGAATGGGAATTTATTAGTTGCTCACTCTCATGTCTTTCCAAATCTCTGTGACTTTCTTTATTCTGTCAGGACCTGAGCCAAAATCTAGTTTTATTTTTTGTATGAATCAATAATTAATTGTATGAATGAATTTTCCCTTTTCATGTACTTCAATGGGTTATAAGCAGGCCCAAATGGAATTGGTTAATTTTTAATAATTTTTTTTTTTTTTTTTTTGCTTTTTTCTTACAGATTTTGGTTGGCAGTATTGATTTAAACATGTTATATAACTAAAAGTTTAAATAACTAAGCATTTGAGCTCAATCAGAATTTGATGAACGATGCAGAATTTACAACTTTTTAAAGCATAATAATTGTTTCATTCTTAATTTTAAGAGGACAAAGTTTATTTAAGAATATTTATGTGGCATACACTTCAGTACTTTACACTGCACACTGTAATTGAAATAATATTTTAACATATGTTCTTGTTGAGTCATGTTTCTTACACATCTGCTCTACATTTTCAGGGTGAAGAGGCGTAAGATGGCTGACAAAGTCCTCCCTCAAAGGGTGAGTTTAACCAGAATAATATAAATCAGAGTTTTTTTTCTAATGTTGAAGTGCATAGTTTCTCATGATTTTGGTGTTCTTCAGATCAGGGATCTGGTCCCAGAGTCTCAGGCTTATATGGACCTTCTGGCTTTTGAGAGAAAGCTGGACCAGACCATTGCTCGCAAACGAATGGAGATACAAGAGGCTATCAAAAAGCCCATCACGGTAGATGTGGTAGACTGGAGTTTATTCTTAGTTCAGCTACATTACAGATCTAGTTTACCTAATAAAGTCATTATTTACTCGACCTCATGTCATTGCAAACCTTCATTATTTTTATGGTAACACTTTAGAATAGGTAACACTTATTCACAATTAACTACAACTTTTCCCTCAATAAATTCCTAATTTGCTGCTTATTAATAGTTAGTAAGGTAGTTGTTAAGTTTAGGTATTGGGTAGGATTAGGGATGTAGAATAAGGCATTAATATGTGCTTAATTAGTACTAATAAATGGCCAATATTCTATTAATATGCATGCTGATAATTCGTAGTTATTAGTGAATAAGTGTTACCTATTCTAAAGTGTTACCATTTTTATTTAAATTTTCAAGATATTTAAAAAAAATTTGTTAACCAAACCAAGTTTTAATGACCAATGACTTTCATTGCAAAGAGACATTCCTCAAAATATCTTCTTTTTTGTTCCACAAAAGAAAGTAAGTCACACAGATTTGGAGCAAGTAAATAATAATAGAATTTTAATTTTGGGGGGAAATGTCCTTTACCACTCACATTTTTGTAGGAAGAGTAAAAATCTATTTAATGTTTTAATAAGTAGATTTATTATGTGTTTATTACCTCAATGCTCTTTGTTCTACTCATCCAGCAAAAACGCAAATTGAGGATCTACATTTCTAACACCTACACGCCTGCCAAGCCAGAAGGGGAGGAGGCTGAAAAAGTGTCATCCTGGGAACTTCGAGTGGAAGGCAAACTTCTGGAGGATGTACGTAATGAGTTTGATTATATGTTTGTGAATTTGCATGTATGTGAAGCAAGGTGATGGGTCATACAGTGGAGAATTCCATTTACTGGCAAAGTAACAGCTTTAGATAAAGCTGAATGTGTCGCCCCTATGCTTAATGCTTTTTATTTGGCAGTCTTGAGTCTCTTGGTCTGTTGGCCAGCTTAACTGCACTGGCTCATGTCCTCAGTTCACTCCTTCAAACCAGATGTGCTCTAAGTTGTTCCATGTTCCCAAAGTCTAAGGAGAAGGAATTGAAACTTTAGCCCACTTCGTGAAATTAGTCCAAAAAAAGTGTATATTTGCCAGCTAAAGGCCTCTGGCTGTGCTGCCGCCACATGAAAAGAGGAAACGGCTCTTTCTTTTTTGCACTTTTTCTGGCTCAGTGGTCATAAGTTGAGTGGTATTGCAAAGGGAGGGACAGGCGAGGTATTGCGCAAGCACGTACTGGCGCAATAGCTGTTTGTGTCTGAGTGTGTGCTGCTTCTAAAATAACTCCCCCCGGTGCGGTCAGCTCTAAACAATGCAGTATCAATCAACGGCATGAACGCATTGAAAGAAACGTCTTGTGTTCTCTTTTTCCCCTTTTCCCTACTTATTTCTGTCTATCTTTTTCTTTTTCCTTAGCCAGGGAAACAGAAACGAAAGTTTTCATCCTTTTTTAAAAGCCTGGTCATTGAACTGGACAAAGAACTTTATGGCCCAGACAACCACTTGGTAGAGGTATGAAATTATAGTGCTATATGTTCATATTTTAATATATGGGTTTTAAAAGAGGCCTAGAGGCCTGTCAAGGTACATCTATATCCAGTTGAAGTCAAAAGTTTACATACACATTTCCGAATCTGCAAAATGTTATGACCTGAATAGGATATTTCACATAAAATATCTACATATAGTCCACAACAGAAAATAAGAGTTGAATTTATAAAAATGACCCCGTTTAAAAGTTTACATACACTTGCTTCTTAAAGGAGTAGTTCACTTTCAGAACTAAAATTTACAGATAATGTGCTCACCCCCTTGTCATCCAAGATGTTCATGTCTTTCTTTCTTCAGTCGTAAAGAAATTATGTTTTTTGAGGAAAATATTTCAGGATTTCTCTACATATAATGGACTTCTATGGTGCCCCCGAGTTGGTACTTCCAAAATCGGTTATTTTCTAAAAACATTTACAATTTATATACTTTTTAATCTCTACACAGAGTATACACAGAGCTAGACAAGATGTGAGTTTGAGGTTAAAAAGTATATAAATTGTATTTTTTTTTTTTTTAAATAACTGATCGTTTTGCTAAATAAGACTTTTTAGCGGCTGTGATCGTTTAGAGACATTTAAAGCTGCAATTTGGAAGTTCAAACTCGGGGGCACCATAGAAGTCCATTATATGGAGAGAAATCCTGAAATGTTTTCCTCAAAAAAACATAATTTCCTTACGAAGAAAGAAAGACATGAACATTTTGTTAATTATCTGTAAATTTTTGTTCTGAAAGTGAACTACTCCTTTAATACTGTGTTGATGATACCCGAATGATCCACAGCTGTGTTTTTTTTTTTTTTTTTAAAGTGATATGAGTCCTTTGTTTGTCCTGAACAGTTAAATAGCCTGCTGTTCTTCAGAAAAATCCTTCAGGTCCCACAAATTCATTTTTTTTTTTCAGCATTTTTGTGTATTTGAACCCTTTCCAACAATAAGTGTATGATTTTGAGATCCATCCTTTCACACCAAGGACAACTGAGGTACTCACATGCAACTATAACAGAAGGTTCAAACACTTACTGATGCTTCAGAAGGAAACCTGTTGCATTAAGAGTCGGGGGGTGTAAACTTTTTCAATTTAACTTATTTTGTCTTCTGGGAAACATGTAAGTATCTTCTGTAGTTCCGAAGGGCAGTACTAAATGAAAAAAAAAATATTTAGGCAAAATAAGAAAAAATTACACATTGTCATTCTGTTCAAAAGTTTACGCCCCCAGGTCTTAATGCATAGTTTTATCTTCTGAATTATCAGTGAGATTTTGAACCTTCTATAATAACCTTCCATAGTCCCAGAGTCCCTCAGTTGTCCTCAGAGTGAAAAGATGGATCTCAAAATCATACAGTCATTGTTGGAATGGGTTCAAATACAGAAAAATGCTGGAAAACCACAGAATTTGTGGGACCTTATGGATTTTTTTGAAGAACAGCGGGCAGTTTAACGGATCAGGACAAGCAAGGGACTCATGAACTAATATCACTAAACAAAAAAAAACACAGCTGTGGATCATTCAGGTAACAACACATGACTGACATAAAAAAGGATGGGGTGTCAGTGGTTCTTTGTGTAAAGAGGTGTGTTATTATTTTCTTTTTTACCACGTCAGCCCAAAATGTAATACCTGAGTTAATATCTCCCACAATATATGTAAATCTTCCTAAATCCTGATAATCACAATGACCTCATCAAACACAACATGAAAATTCTGTCATCATTTACTCGCATGTACTGTCTTGCAGTAAATTCGGTCTTTATATCTGTCGTCATGTCTTTTTCTGTGTATCTTAGTGGCACAGAATGCCTACAACTCAGGAGACAGATGGATTTCAGGTGAAGAGACCAGGGGATGTGAATGTGAAATGTACTCTCCTTCTCATGCTAGACCACCAGGTATCACATACACATCACATACACATCTGTGTCTCACACACACACACACACACACACACACACACACACACACACACACACACACACACACACATATATATATATATATATATATATGCTATATATATCAGGCTTCAAAATGCCATCAAAATGAACATAAATGCAAGATAAGGTGCAACAAAATGTTCCTGCATAGTAATACATCTATTCCAGTTGTTGCAATCTAAAGTGAAATATGAAAATTAATGAAAATTGTCAATTACAGTATTACATTTAGGTCTACACATTTTGTGTGTTGTTTTTAGAAGTATAACTTTGAGCTTTAGAACCATATGAACGTATGAATCCAATGGCTAATTAGATGTATGTTGATTTGTCACCAGTGATTGAATGAATGGAAATTTGAACAAGAATATATTTTTTTAAATCTTGTATTATCTTACTTCTCTTGCTATTTTACTTAGCCTCCGCAGTATAAGCTTGATCCACGTCTGGCTCGGCTGTTGGGGGTGCACACTCAGACCAGAGCCAGTATCATGCAGGCCCTGTGGCTCTACATCAAAAACAACAAGCTCCAAGACTGCCATGAGAAAGAGTACATTAACTGCAACCGGTACTTCAGACAGGTACCCAAAATGTACCCTAACTTGTTCTCACAATTCTTTAACACCCAAAACACTGAGGTTCAGTTTAAAACTCATGAGAAAAGAAAAACTCTGCAGAAACCATAGTATCTAAGCTTTGCATTTGGCACTGTCTGCCACAACATGCCTTCACTCGCCTCTAAGCCATTGGTATTATTGGCACAGCTGTGCATTGGTTCACATCCTACCTAAGCGATAGATAGCAATTGGACTTTTTTCCAGAAATAGAAATTTTCCACTGCTTCTGACATATCAACAGAGGCATCCCCCAAGGCTCGGTTCTTGGCCCACCTGTCTTTGTAATCTGTATGCTTCCACTTAATCAGAATTCTTTGAACCGAAGGAATCAGATTACTTGGTTTTACTTTGCCCCTGTTATGCTGACACTAAAAACTGCATTAGCTCTCACATTGCTTCTGTCCTTCTTCTTAATGTCAGATCTTCAAACTGGCAAAGTATACAAGTAAGCAAGACCCAAGACAAATGTAGAGACATGGGACTGTATGACAGAAATGTTCTAACTCAGAATCCTATCCATCTTTAGAAACCAGCATGTTAATTATACTCAGCAAATAGAACTTTTTTTTAATCTTATGTGTAGAATTAAGATAGGAGGTTTCTTTAATATAGCTCCAGAATATAATGGAGTGTACTAGTTTGCATCCCATTTAAATGATAGATGGAAATTGCATTTTTTTTTTTTTCAGAAATAGAAATTTTCCACTATTCCTGACCTGTCAGCAGACGTGTCCCCCAGGGCTCAGTGCTCGGCCCACCTCTCTTTGTAGTCTGTATGCTCCCACTTAATCAGAATTCTTTGAAAAGAAGGAATCAGATTACTTGTTTTCACTTTGACCCCTATTATGCTGACACCAAAGCTGCATTAGCACATGCATTGCTTCTATCTTTCCTCCCAATATCAGCTTTCTTCAAACTGCCCATGCATACAAGGAAGCAAGACCCAAGACAAATGTAGAGACATGTCATTGTATAACAGAAACATCCTAACTCAGAATCTTATCCATCCTTAGAAACCATGGTAATGTTACTTAGCAAATAGAACTTTTTTAGGTTTTATGTGAGGAATTAAGATAGGAGGTTTCTGTAATACAGCTTCAGAATATTATGAAGTGTATTGGTTCTCATCCTACCTAAGTGATAGATAGATAGATAGATAGATAGATAGATAGATAGATAGATAGATAGATAGATAGATAGATAGATAGATAGATAGATAGATAGATAGATAGATAGATAGATAGATAGATAGATAGATAGATAGATAGATAGATAGATAATTATATTAATTAATTATAATTATTGCATGCTTCATGCAAAGCCAACCAAGTGATTAATCATGAACTCAGTGGTTATAAACTGAGCCATGAAACTGAACTGAACTGCTGTAATCCTGCAGATTTTTAGCTGCCCCAGGATGAGATTTTCAGATATTCCCATGAAGCTTGCCAGCCTCCTTCAGCACCCCGACCCCATTGTCATCAATCATATGATCAGGTGTGTGCTTGTGGTTCCCATTCTCAATGTTATCTTTTCTTGCTCAACAGTTACTTTACATGGTCTTTTGTCAGAAAAGCAACTCCAGTGCTGGTGAAAAAAATACTATTGAATTTAAGATTTTTGGTATATATTTCTCATATAATTCTCATACTTCCATTTGCTTGTAGTTTTATTACTATTCTCATCTAAAATGTGTAAAATTGTATATATAGATGTGTCAACTTGCCTGAATATTGTTGCTAAAAGGCTGCTTAATTTCTGTTTCATTTTGTCAGTGTGGATCCCAATGATCAGAAGAAGACTGCATGCTTTGATATCGATGTTGAGGTGGACGACCCTCTGAAGGCTCAGATGACCAGCTTCCTGTCATCCACCACTAATCAGCAGGAGATCACTGCCCTGGAGATGAAGGTGTGTGTGCAAGGTCATAAATGACAGCACATGTACACTACCAGTCAAAAGTTTTTAAAGAGTAAAAACTTAAGTCTCTTCTACTCACGAAACCTGCATTTATTTGATCCTATGTACAGCAAAATCAGTAAAATTTTGAAATATTTTTACCATTTAAAATAATTGGTTTCTATTTCAATATATTTTAAAATGAAAATATTTTTAAAAATGTATTCCTGTGATTTCAGGTTTCTTTGATGAATAGAAAGTTCAGAAGAACAGCATTTGTCTGAAATATAAATCTTTTGTAACATTTTACTTTTAATTAATTTAAAGCATCCTTGCTAAATAAAAGTATACATTTATATACCCCCCCCCCCCCATCTCAACTGTTTTAAACAATGATGATAAATAATGTTTCTTAAACAACAATTCAGCATATTAGAATGATTTTTGAAAGATCATGCGACTGCAGTAATGACGCTAAAAAATTTAGCTTTGATCACAGGAATAAATTACATTTTAAAACATATTCAAATAGAAAGCTGTTTTTTAAATAGTAAAAATATTTCATAGTTTTACTGTTTTTGCTGTACTTTGGATCAAATAAATGCAGGCTTGGTGAGCAGAAGAGACCTCTTAAAAATCTTACTGTTCAAAGACTTTTGACTGATAGTGTAAATTAGTTTCCACCCATTTTGAAGTAATATAAAGGGGCTATTTCTAACCAAACATTTACATTCTCATTAAGATCCATGAGACTATTGAATCCATCAACCAGTTGAAGACCCAGAGAGACTTCATGCTCAGCTTCAGTAACAACCCGCAGGACTTCATCCAGGACTGGCTCAAGTCTCAGAGCAGAGACCTCAAAGTACTTACAACTTCCCTTATTGGGTTTCATTCAGGCTTTATTTTTTGTCATTCGCCATTCATGGATGTTTTGTCTTGATTTATGCAGTTAATGACAGACACTGTGGGAAATCCAGAGGAGGAGAGAAGAACCGAGTTTTACCACTCACCCTGGGTCAAAGAAGCTGTTGGACGCTATGTATTCTCAAAGGTGAGCACTTGGCATTTCTTTCAATTAATTTTTTTTTCTTCAAATCAGTTACAAATACCTAGAGGGTTCTAGTTTGACTGATTATCCCTTAGTTAACTGGTAGTTGTTCTTAACAAAGTGGCTGTGTTTATGCAACTGGCCCCAGATGCTATACTATCTATAATAGTGCATTTTTTTGATTTTCAGGTCCAGCAGAGGAGACAGGAATTGGAGCAGGTACTGGGAATCCGACTCACTTAAGAATCCACAGTCACTCGAGGAACTGGCTCAACAAATACATATGAGAATGAAGCTTCATGTAGAAGTTTTGGGTGCTGGTATTGTTTGATATGTTGCACTGTCATAAACAGCTTATCAGTTACACACATTTTTAATGGTTTTACAATAACTGGAATGCTTGAGTACGCATCTGTCTCTTTGCATTCATTCTCTGATCTTCTCTTATAAATTCTGAAAATGAGCCATCCAGTTCATGATTCAGTTTGTTGACATACTCATCTTTGCTTTTATTATATCTTATTAAGCTCTCTTTTTCGTATGTTTTACAGTAAGATATACAGTACTGTAGCTTATTGGCTAAAACTGATGCAGCAGTTTCTTTTTGTTCTTACTTTCTGTATTTATAGTAGGAATTGCCAAACTTAATCTACATTTGCCATTTAGTTTTTGAAAGATTTCTAATTGTGACTGCAAAGGCTATTTTCACAAACAAATTGCACAATTTTTTTGAGTTGAGATGCAGTTACTTATAATTAAGTAGACTAGTAATGAAAATACAATGTTTTGCTTCTATTTTCAATATTGTGGATTTTTCCATTTGGTCTCTCAGGAAAATATGTGCTGCACTGCGTTCAAGAGCCATGTTTTTGTGTTTCCACCCCAACAGGAAATCCAGCACATTTGGTTGTCCAGCTGTTTTAGTTCAGTGCACCAGACTTTCTGTCTTTCATATTGTTAGCGTGTTTACAGATTTTTTTTTTTATTTAGTGTTGGAAGTCAGCTGAAGTGGTAGAGACCTTACAGCAGTGACCGAATTTGCAAAAGGTAGTGCTTCGGGTGTTTAAACCATCAGCATATTCCTTTTTTTTTTTGTTTCAAGTATTCAAAGCCATATTTTTTACTTTCTAATAAGTAGTTCAGTTCAGTGTGTACTTTTACATTCCAAACAGCTGATGGAAAGTTTCTGTTTGAGTTGGATTTAATATGTGGAGTGGACATTCATATTGGTGTGTTTTTGAGTATTGATGACAGCAAGTTGAATTTTCCATTAAGGAATACAGCAGGTTCAAGTTAAGCCCTATGGACAGTGTTTAGTTCATGCTGCTTATTACCACAGAAAATACTTTTGACTTTTCAGTTCATAAAGCAGCCAAAAACAAAATGTGTTGACATTTATGTACTTAAAATGACATTCAGACTTTTTAAATGCATCTCTGAGGGACAAGCTGAAACAATTTTGTGTTAATCGACAGCATGTCACAGATGTTGTCCATAGAGCTGAAGTCTGAATGTTTTGTTTATAGCTGAATTACTCAGACAGTATTAATGCTGATCTGAAATGCAAAAATCTCTTGTACCTTGTGAGTGGATAAAGCCTTTTTTGTTTAAATGCAGTTTACAACTTAAGTTCTGTTTTATATTTTTGTATCAATCAAATGCTTACCTTTTGTACTTTTTTACTGGGAAATTGAAGTATTTTAAACAATAAAGTTTTTTTCATAAAGGGGAATTCACATGTGAATGCATTTTTGATCATAAGCATTTCTTGAATTACATTTGACTGTTAACCTAAAGGAATATTAAATAGATAAAATATTTAATACAAAAGTAAGAAGACCAGGTGTGTTTCTGTCTCCTAGAACGGACTGTTTGCTACAGTAGATAAAGCCAAACCCTGATCATGTTGATGCATGTATTGTCTGTAGTCCTGGTTAATCTGGTAATACCTGTCTCCATTCTACAGACCTGTTCTACAGATTTGGAGAGGTGCGTTTAAGAACTGTTTTGCTGGGGCCCTCATAGTTACACCTTGTAACACAAGACGAATGTGGGAGACTTGAGATGGATAGACTCCTGCAGACAGATTGCACAAAAGAAGCGAAACACAAAACAAAAAATGGTCATGAAAGAATAAGTTTGAACATCATATTGTTCATCTGTTTGTTAAAGCTATTGCAATCTAAAAAGTATAATAGGGTTCAAGTTTTACCTCATAATATGGCAAGCTGTGTTAACATTTAATCCTTAAAACACACTAAAATCTATTTTCATGCTACTGGTACTTATGTTAGCTACTACTTTCTTTTCCATTAAATACTGGTACTTATTCACTTGCTGCTTGTGCTTATTCTTTAGATACTAGTACATTTTTAGAAGATTCTAGTTCTTATTATTAGATACTGATACATATTCATTAGATATTACTACCTACTAAACAGATAGTACTTATTAGATACTAGTACTTATTTTAATGGTGACTTCAAAGTAACGCATTTCAAATTTTACATTTTTACAATTAGATTTTTATGGGGATCTGTCATTCAGATATCAACTATTTAGTTTTGACTGGTATTTATTCTAATCATGACTAGTACTTTTTCAAAATACTAGTAGTTATTCATTAGGTATTATTACTTATTTTTTAGATACTAGTACTTAATCATACAAGGGTACTTTTCCCTCAAAAAATTAAAATTGGATGTTTATCTGCTTACCCCCAGGCCATCCAAGATGTAAGTGACTTTGTTTCTTCAGTAGAACACAAACGGAGATTTTTTAACTCAAACCGTTGCAGTCTGTCAGTCATATAATGGCAGTCAATGGTTACCAAATCTTAAAGAGTAAAAAAACATACACAGACAAAACAAAATGAAACCCTGCGGCTCGTGACGATACTTTGAGGTCTTAAGACACATAACGATCAGTCTGTGCAAGAAACTGAACGGTATTTATATCATTATTTACCTTTGATCCACCGGAACGTTCAGCTTTGTGGAGCGCGTTTACATCAGCCGGTACGCGACACATCAACGTGCTCTGAGCAATCCCAGATGAGTTCACACAAGGAAACATAATCTTTTAATTTTTAAACGGTTGCCAGAATCAGGATAAGCTCAAGTAATTACAATTTTAAAAGGCCAATATGTACTATGTAAACAATGAGTGACGTATACGCACGGTAGATGGCTTACACGCGTGCATCTACTATGGTAGATGGACCGCAAAGCTGAACGTTTCGGTGGATCAAAGGCAAATAATGATAAAAATACTGTTCAGTTACTTGCACAGAATGATTGTTATGTGTCTTAAGACCTCAATGTATCGCCACGAGTCACAGCGTTTAATTTGGTTTTGTCTGTGAATGTTTTTTTTACTCTTAAAGATTTGGTAACCATTGACTGCCATTATATGACTGGCAGACTGCAACGGTTTGAGTTAAAAATCTGGGTTTGTGTTTGTGTAAAAAAAATCAGTTGTGACTTTAAAGGTAAGAATTGTTACTAGTAACAATTAAAAAAGATACTAGTGTCTCATAATAAATGAAAGTAATCTGATGAATAACTAGTATCTATTAAATCGTATGTACTACTATGTAAAAAATGTAGTAGTATTTAATAAATATATACTAGTAATAAATACTCACTACCAACTAGTAGGCCTATATATTCCATTATCCACGATGCATCAACAATCGGCCATATTGGTGGCACTGAACATTAACAATGCCACTGAACCAAACAAAACACGCATATTTTGCTGATTACTGCTGCTAAAAATAGTCAATTATTGTAATGCTTTGGGCTGCACTAATCGGTTGGACCGGGAGAAACATTTGGTGTACTATAAACTGCCAAAAGTTATAACAAATCAAGGTGAAGAGTGCAAAAAACTTTCTGAGAACAAAAGGCATTTGTGGTTGGCCAAAATGAAGCAGGATTTCCTGGGCAAGTATCTTGACAACATTCGTGTTTGTTCTTATCATTTTCAGCTAGGTGAAATATTAGGCCAATATCTCAATTAAAACTTCTCGTACGTATCTTTACCACATATTAACTTTAGTTTGTCAAAATATTCTTTACTATACTTCTTCTCTATTATGATTTAGCAGCTTCCACATGTTTTTTCCATGGTTTAGACAGCATAAATTAGCAGAACGATGTATTCAGTAGTACATTAACCATGCAATGCATGCTGTTGTTTACATCCAAGTATCACCAGTATGGCCGTGCATCCGAGTATGTGTTGGTATGTGAATGACGGATCACCATATAAGTCAATGGCAAACAACTGAATAGTTACTAGACACTTTTGAATGAAATACTACTTTCTAATGAATAAAGCACTAGTATCTTTAAAAAGTAGTACCTAAAGAATGAACACTAGTAGCTAATTAAGTACTAGTACCCAATGGAACAGATACTAGATGCTACAAAAATAAGTACTAGTAGCATAAAATACAGTAGTATTGTACTAGTGTCTAGCATGAAATTAGACACTAGAACATTTTAAAGCCTATTAATGTTAAAACGGCATGCCATACTCTGACTGTCCACTTACCTTTACCAATTCCGTATTATTCCTCGTGGTTAAATGTAACAACAGTAACTCTCCAGCGTGATGTTGGCGCTAGAGATCTCATCCTTCAGTCTGCATTCTGCCCGAGAAAAACCAAGCGGAAGTAACGCCGCTGACGGCCGGAAGTTTGTTTATTCAAGATGGCGCTGGACGGGATCGAGCAAGTGAGTGATATTTTGTGGTAAATTATGAAATATGAACAGCACAGGTAGCTACGTCATATAAGTCAGCATCACGTATTGTATATGAGGAACGTGCTGTGATTGTTGTGTTAGGAAATATAAGATAGAATGGCTGACTTTAAGACGCGTTTGTTCGGAATGAAGCAGAGTTTGCTGTCTCATTGTGTCACACTAACTAGGGTTGATCATAACATGGGATAACATGTCAACTAATGAATGCTACCTTGCGAAATCAATGATAATAACAATAGAAATCTTCCATGTCTAATAGAAGGAGATTACATTTTCGATAATCACATCTCTAATCAGAATTCAGAATCTAAATCGCTTATGTCATCAACAAAATCGATCATAACAGAAATCTCTACTCTCGAAGCATAACATGAGAAATATCTCATTACTGGTCATAACATGCTAAATGTAGCATTTTTGAATCATCACTTTACTCCACCTGGCACTGTTTTACACTACCTGACCCCACTGTATGTTATTATTAATAATATTGTTATTATTATTTTTTCCAGATGGATGTTGAGGACAGTAAAGGAGGCTCTGGTCTCCGACAGTATTACCTGTCTAAAATTGAGGAACTTCAGGTAAGTATATCTATGAAATGTTTAGTTTGGCAAACACACAGTTTAATCTGTAGATGTTAAAGCCCTTTGTGAAAAGGAGTACACTTTAGCACATTTTAAATATTTAAATATTATTGTCATTGCATATTTGTAATGATAAAGCAGCAATCTGGAATATTTAAAATATTTTCCACAACGATAAATTTAAACATAATGATTTAAAATGTACATTAAAATCGTATGTGGCCTTTTGTTTCATATATGTGACCCTGGACCACAAAACTGGTCATAATTTTAGAAATTAGGATTTACACATCTTCTGAAAACTGAAAAAAATAAGCTTTCCATTGATGTATGGTTAGTTAGGATAGGACAATATTTGGCCGAGAAAATCTGGAATCTGGAATCTGAAAACAAATCTTTAAAAAAAAATTACCTTTAAAGTTTTTCAAATAAAGTTCTTAGCAATGCATATTACTAATCAAAAATTAAGTTTTGATGTATTTATGGTAGGAAAATTACAAAATATCGTCATGGAACTTGATCTATACTTAATATCCTAATGATTTTTGGCATAAAAGAAAAATTTTGAACCTTACAATGTATTTTTGGCTATTGCTACAAATATACCCATGTTACTTAAGATTGGTTTTGTGGTCCAGGGTCACATATATTATATTATTTCCAAGTACAGTTTATTAAAAATATATGTTTAGAAATAAAATACAAATGCACATTTGATAAAAAATTAATCTTCTTTTTCATAATGTTATGATATATCTAAATGTGCTTATCTCTTTACTCAGTTGACAGTGAATGACAAAAGCCAAAATCTCAGACGTCTGCAGGCTCAAAGGAACGAGTTAAATGCCAAGGGTAAAGCATTTTCAACCAAGTTTCTCTTGAATGTCACTTTGTAGTGTTCAAATGCATATGCAAAATAGAGTATGTTCAAAATGTCATAAGTATGACATGACAGTATGTGTTGTGCTGTTTCTTTTAGTCCGCCTCCTGCGTGAGGAGCTTCAGCTGCTGCAGGAGCAGGGCTCTTATGTAGGAGAGGTGGTGAGAGCCATGGACAAAAAGAAAGTGCTTGTCAAGGTTTGACAGCCAATATTATCTGCTTATTTCATGAGCATGAGTTGTGTTGAGATGTTACAGTACAGTTTTTGTTAATTATTTGTATTTATACTTTGTTTTTAGGTGCACCCTGAAGGAAAGTTTGTGGTGGATGTGGATAAGAACATTGATATAAATGACGTAAGTGTTTTGTTTGAGAGTTTTACTAAGGCTGGTTAATTAATTAAATTATGATCATGATTATTAATCACAATTGTTCTCATTTGAGAAGTTTCAATTTACATTTTAGCACAATTATTGCACTTTTTAGTGTAAGCACAAATTAAAAGAATGTGAGCTCTTATACTGTAAAGGGGTTATTTTACCTCATCTAGTTTCCTGGTATATTCCATTTATATCATATACATTAACACAGTCTCTACATTATAAAAAAGCTTAAACAGGGAAATTGCTAAACAAAATTAAATAAAAATAAATGTTGATGATATTAGCATTTTTTATTAAAACAAACAAAAATACTTTGTGTTGTTACACATTGAGGTTGCACTTATTCAGCGACCACATTTGCCAAAAAATTGTTAAGATTCATGAAAAACAATATAGTTGATATTCATGTTCGGATTTATTATGGTTCATCAAAATGTATCCATTTGGGAGAAATACTCTGATTGGGGGATTTCAAACTCTGATCTGGCAACCCCAGAGATGAAAGTCTATGGACCCTCGTTTCCAATACAACATGATGACACTGTCAAATGGAATATATATAATTATTATTAATTCATCATAAGAAGCCAAAAGTTTGATCACAAATTACAATTAATTGTGTATCCCTAGTTTTTATTGACATAAATGATACCTCAGAATTTCGATAAGAAGTTACAGTTTTTGCCTGGTGGCTCATAAAATAGAAAAAAAATCAACTTTTACTGACATTGTAGCTTTTTGTGTTAATATTGATAGTAAACTGAATTCTCATTTCCAACAGGTAACTCCAAATTGCCGTGTAGCACTTCGAAATGACAGTTACACACTTCACAAAATCCTGCCAAACAAAGTTGACCCACTTGTCTCGCTGATGATGGTAGAAAAAGTGCCAGATTCAACATATGAGATGATTGGAGGGCTGGACAAACAGATCAAGGAGATCAAGGAAGTGATTGAGCTTCCAGTCAAGCACCCAGAATTATTTGAGGCTCTGGGAATTGCACAACCTAAGGCAAGTGATGGCAAAGTGTATTCTTATTAGGTCAATCATGTAAAAGAGTGCTACCTTCTCAATAGTAGGTGTGTTGGCCTGATAGATCTGTTTCATATTTGCGAACCTGCATCATAAAACCAATCTTAAGTAGTATGGATATATCTGTAGCAATAGCCAACAATACATTGCATGGGTCAAGACTATTGATTTTTCTTTTATGCCAAAATTCATTAGGGTATTAAGTAAAGATCATGTTCCATAAAGATATTTTGTGAATTTTCCTCTGTAAATATACCAATCTAATTTTTGATTAGTAACATGCATTGCTAAGAACTTTATTTGAAACTCTTTAAAGGCAATTTTCTTTTTAGATTTTTTTTGCACCCATAGATTCCAGATTTTCAAATAGTATCTGGGCCAAATATTTTTCTGTCCTAACAAACCATACATCAATGGAAAGCTTGTTTATCTAGCTTTTAGATTATGTATACATCTCAATTACAAAAAATTCAACCTTATGACTGGTTTTGTGGTCCAGGGTCACATTTTGTAACGTGTATTGGTCTGTAGGGTGTGCTGCTGTACGGACCTCCTGGCACAGGAAAGACCTTGTTAGCCAGAGCTGTGGCTCATCACACTGACTGTACCTTCATCAGGGTGTCAGGATCAGAGCTGGTGCAGAAATTCATAGGAGAAGGTTGGTGTGCTTCCAGACAAATCACATTTTTTTTCAAGTATACACTAGCAGTCAAAAGTTTTTTTTTTTTTAATGTTTTTGTTTAAATGTTTTAAAGATTTTTAATGTTTCTTAAAGAAGTCTCTTCTGCTCACCAAGCCTGCATTTATTTGATCCAAAATACAGCATAAGCAGTAATATTGTGAAATATTTTCATTATTTGAAATAACTGCTTTCTATTTGAATATATTTTAAAATGTAATTTATTCCTGTGATCAAATCTTAATTATAGATTATAGAAATTAGTACTTTTATTTAGCAAGGATGCTTTAAATAGACAGGGTATGGAAAAGTATGGAATATATGTATTTTCCATGTATTTAAGAATGTAATGAAAATAAATTTATTGTACAAGAAATTATATTTCATGGTAGCTGTTTAGTGATTCTTTAATCATTGTCAAATGTGCACTTTTTGATTATGCAAAGTGCAGGTTATAAGCATTTTGGGTTTCTTCTCACAATATTCTACCATATTACGTAGCCTCTAGGTCTAGGACATTTGCAAAAATAAAAATACACAGACTATTAGACACCTATTGTGCCATCAGCCCATTTCCGGTGTGGTTTCTTGGCCTTCACAAAGTATGAGTTAAAGAGACCTAAAGCCTTGAAATATTGCATGCTCTCCTAGTGGAAGCCACATTTTAAACACTTTTTACAGTACCAGCCTTTTTATTGACCCTTGAACTTGGTAAATTTTATGTCATCAGCTTATTTCATGTCATGGTTTCTGCGCCACCAGAGAAGATGTGTTAAATAGGACATTATGCCTTGATATTAGAGGTAATACAATAAGAAAAGACCAATTTTAAGCAAGTAGATCTCCGTTAAGTCATGTTCATCCATGCACTCATTTTATTCATAGTGATGATTCACAAAGGAAACTCTAAGAAAATACAAATATTTACAGATGAACTACTAGTACTATATACCAAATATGTTAAATATGGTCTGAAAATCTACTGAGAGTTTTGAAATTAGACAATGGAAACGGTAGGAACCATGAATTGATTAAAAATGATGATAAAGACATTAATGATGTTACAAAAGATTTCTGTTTCAGATCTTCTGGACTTTCTATTCATCAAGGAAACCCCCAAACAATCTGAATATTAGAATGATTTCTAATGGATCATGTGACTGGTGTAATGATGATAAAAAATCAGCTTTAATATCACAGGAATAAAATACATTTTAAAATATATTCAAATAGAAACCAGTTATTTTAAATAGTAAAAATATTTCACAATTGTACTTAGTTTTTTTTTTTTTTTTTTTTTTTTTTTGCTGTATTTTGGATGAAATAAATGCAGGCTTGGTGAGCAGAAGAGACTTCTTAAAAAAAAAAAATTACTGTTCAAATACTTTTGACTGGTAGTTTATATGGCTATATATTTTCTGTAGAACCCAAAACGAGATCTTTAGGAGAATGTTCTTGCTCCGCTTTTCCTTATTAAAAAACACACATTAATCAGGGGCTGTCAAGCTCCAAAAAGGACAAAAAAATGCACCAATAATATATTTCTACATAATTCTTTGAAGCCATTCGATAGCGCTGAAAGATTTTTTTAAATTGGAAACATTTTTTGGTTGATTCTAGGAGCTCGTATGGTGCGTGAGCTGTTCGTCATGGCCAGGGAACACGCTCCCTCCATCATCTTCATGGATGAGATCGACTCCATCGGCTCATCTCGGCTGGAGGGAGGATCAGGAGGAGACAGTGAGGTGCAGAGAACTATGCTGGAGCTTCTCAACCAGCTGGATGGATTTGAGGCCACCAAGAACATCAAGGTGAGAAGCAAACAACTGTAACCTGTATGCTGATCCTAACATGAGAAGTCGCTCATCTCTGGTTTTAGAAGTTTTTGCAGAGAGAAAAGCAGATGGCGTAACTTAATACTGACTTTCCAAACATCACCACCAGGGGTGCTGTGACCAAACAAAACTACTCAAACTTACATTTATACTCAAAACTCAAAGCTTAAGTTCACTAAATATATTATTGTTTTTCCTTAGGTTATTATGGCCACAAACCGTATTGACATCCTGGACTCTGCTCTTCTTCGACCAGGCCGCATTGACAGGAAGATTGAATTTCCCCCTCCCAATGAGGAGGTAGGGTGGAATTGTTATATATTTTGAAGTACTTCTGACATCCGACTGTATTTGTATTGTCTATTATTGAAATGATAAATACTAGCAGCAACCTCACAGTGTTATGTTGTTTTCCTCAGGCCCGTTTGGACATTCTGAAGATCCACTCCCGTAAGATGAATTTGACACGTGGTATTAACCTGCGCAAGATTGCTGAGCTGATGCCAGGAGCGTCTGGTGCTGAGGTCAAGGTGAGGTCACAGTCTCAACCTGTGTGATGCAGTGCTGCGCATAATTGCAGGCATTTATGGGTGTCTACAGCACATATTCACACACTTTTGTGCTTATCTGACAGGGTGTCTGCACAGAGGCAGGGATGTATGCCCTGAGAGAGAGGAGAGTCCACGTTACCCAGGAAGATTTTGAAATGGCAGTAGCTAAGGTACTAAAAACGTTTTCAGTTGTCCTCATGATACAAATTATAATTAAACTTGCCTGTTCTTATTATGGGAAAATATTTGTTTTCAGTCTCTGATTTAAAATATGCCATATGTTTGCAGGTGATGCAGAAAGACAGTGAGAAAAACATGTCCATCAAGAAGCTCTGGAAGTAAACATAGACTCTGTAATCTGCATTTTTTTGTCTTTAAGTTGCTTTGTCACCCAAATGTATTCAAAATAAATTGTTTCTCACCTAGCATGGTCTGTTTTTCTTCAATCACATAAATTAGCAAACATTGATAATCATGTAGACCTCCACTGCATAAATGTATTTAAAGGATTAGTTTACTTTCAGAATAAGCAAAAACATTTCTTGATAATTTACTCACCCCCATGTCATCCAAGATGTTCATGTCTTTCTTTCTTCAGTCGTAAAGAAAGTAGGAAAAACATTGCAGGATTTTTCTGAATGAAGTGGACTTTAAGGTAGCCAATGTGTTGAAGATCCAAATTGCAGCATCTACAGTCGTGGCCAAAAGTTTTGAGAATGACACAAATATTAGTTTTCACAAAGTTTGCTGCTCAACTGCTTTTAGATCTTTGTTTCAGTTGTTTCTGTGATGTACTGAAATATAATTACAAGCACTTCATACGTTTCAAAGGCTTTTATCGACAATTACATGACATTTATGCAAAGAGTCAGTATTTGCAGTGTTGGCCCTTCTTTTTCAGGACCTCTGCAATTCGACTGGGCATGCTCTCAATCAACTTCTGGGCCAAATCCTGACTGATAGCAACCCATTCTTTCATAATCACTTCTTGGAGTTTGTCAGAATTAGTGGGTTTTTGTTTGTCCACCCGCCTCTTGAGGATTGACCACAAGTTTTAAGATCTGGGGAGTTTCCAGGCCATAGACCCAAAATGTCAACGTTTTGGTCCCCGAGCCACTTAGTTATCACTTTTGCCTTATGGCACGGTGCTCCATCGTGCTGGAAAATGCATTGTTCTTCACCAAACTGTTGTTGGATTTTTGGAAGAAGTTGCTGTTGGAGGGTGTTTTGGTACCATTCTTTATTCATGGCTGTGTTTTTGGGCAAAATTGTGAGTGAGCCCACTCCCTTGGATGAGAAGCAACCCCAAACATGAATGGTCTCAGGATGCTTTACTGTTGGCATGACACAGGACTGATGGTAGCGCTCACCTTTTCTTCTCCGGACAAGCCTTTTTCCAGATGCCCCAAACAATCGGAAAGAGGCTTCATCAGAGAATATGACTTTGCCCCAGTCCTCAGCAGTCCATTCGCCATACTTTTTGCAGAAGATCAATCTGTCCCTGATGTTTTTTTTTTTGGAGAGAAGTGGCTTCTTTGCTGCCCTTGACACCAGGCCATCTTCCAAAAGTCTTGGCCTCACTGTGCGTGCAGATGCGCTCACACCTGCCTGCTGCCATTCCTGAGCAAGCTCTGCACTGGTGGCACTCCGATCCCGCAGCTGAATCCTCTTTAGGAGACAATCCTGGCTCTTGCTGGACTTTCTTGGACGCCCTGAAGCCTTCTTAACAATGCAGTGGAAAGTTTTTTTCGGGATTAAGTTAATTTTCATGGCAAAGAACTATGCAGTTCATCTGATCACTCTTCATAACATTCTGCAGTATATGCAAATTGCTATTATAAAAACTTAAGCAGCAACTTTTCCAATTTCCAATATTTATGTAATTCTCAAAACTTTTGGCCACAACTGTACATGATCTCAGCTGAGGAGTTAGGGTCTTATCTAGTGAAGCCATTGGTAATTTTTTAAAAATAAAATTAAAATGTATATACTTTTTAACTACAAATGTTAATCTTGAACTTAACGCATTACATAATCACGGTGGAAAAGTCAATTGTGGTTGGCTCTTTGTCTGTGTACTCCTGTTCAAAAAGGTAGGGTGAAAAACTTCATCTCATTTTCTACTCCAGCAAGAATTGTGTGATATAAACTCGCAATTGCAAGAAAAAAAGTCAGAATTATGAGTTTATATCTCAAAATTCTGACTTTTTTTCTCAGAATTGTGAGATATAAACTCAAAATTGTGAGTTGCAATAACCTTTTTTTATTATTCAGTGGCGGAAACTATGGAAGCTTGACTTTTTCAAAATTGTGAGATACAAACACAATTGTGAGTTATAAAGTCAGAATTGCGAGAAATAAACAATTCTGAGAAATGAAGTCGCAACTGCGAGTTATGAATTGTGAGATATAAACTCGCAATTCTGTGAACATATCAGTCTTTTTTCTCCTCAGAACTGGACTTTATAACTCACAATTGTGAGTTTATATCTCACAATATTGAGTAAAAAAAGTCAGAATTGCCAGTTTATATCTAGCAATTCTGACTTTATAACTTACAATAATGCGTTTATATCTCACAATTTTGAAGAAAAAGTCATAATTGCAGCATACAAAGTTGCAATTGCGAGAAAAAAGTCAGAATTGCCAGTTTATATCTAGCAAATCTGACTTTATTTCTCGCAAGTGTGAGTTTATATCCCAGAATTCTGACTTTATATCTAGCAATTCTGACTTTATAACTCGCAATTGTGCGTTTATATCTTACAGTTCTTAAAAAAAAGGTCTGAATTGTTAGATAAACAGGCTTCTGTAAGAAACGGACTTCCATACAAAACTATTAACACAGATACCAAAGCACATTTTAATTTCCCACAGAGAACCAGGAATGTCCACCACTTTGTTTTCAGATAAAAAAAGGCCATATTGATTGCATAACAACTGGAGCATTGTGGGAAATGAAGTCTCCTTTCACCAGGATACTTAAATTGAAATAAATGTTAATAAAAGTAAGTTTATGTTATCTAAGAGATATATAAAGAAATTGCAAATATCCATGGGTTGAAACTCTGTTATAGTATAAATAAAAAATTAAATGTATTATATAAAACACCACCTTATAAAATTACTTCATTTGATTCTAGTTCTGTTGCTTAAAATGTGAATTAAAAGTTTGGATCGGAAATGAAGTGGAATTGAAAGTCATTCTCAGTTCTGCTTGGTGTAAACCATGGTGTTTACAAACCCAGCCCTGGATGACGGCTGCCAGTAAGTGTCCAGCTCAAAGTCCTCTACGGACGTTCCAGTCACTGTTAGAAAGCACGTAGGGCCTGACTGACTCTGACTTCCACTTTCTTCTACTTTGGGTCTGATGACATAACAACTGTGAGTATGACATTTCTTAAAATACTAGAATGTGAAAACATAGTACATAGTTTTTACTACAAACTTTACATATATGACTAATCTGTTACCGAAAAATGTAAAGAATTTAGAACAAACAGAAGTTCAGCGGAAAGGAACATGCTTGAGGTTACGTAAAGCACATTATTATATAGATTTGAAATCCTTTTTTAACAATATTGACGTTCATGTATATCCTAGACACATGCTGACAGCTTTTCTTCACTATACACCTCAACTTATTCATTTAGCTTTTTTTTTATTAATTAAAATGTTACACACAATTTATAAGTTAGAAGCCTTTAGATCAAAAGGTTTTTCAAAATCGTAAGACTCATGAAGTTTAAAACACACATTTTTTAAAACATATTTTTACATTTGACAACCTGAACACTACATAGGCCCTCTATGTAAAATAATTTACTTTTTTTTGTATTCTAAATGGTTATAGCCTATGTTTCCAGGATATAGCTTAAAAGTGCTAGACAATAACTGTAACAAATTAAAAAGGTATATATAAAAATGTATGCAATTCATGTTATGTAATATTTGATCTTTGATTTTTTTTCTTCATTAGACATAAAAATATACAGTGAAACCAAAATTTATTTAGACGCCTTCAGCATTTCTCACATTATCACAGTTTATTCGCTAAAGTTTAGAAAATGGTAATAAAATATTAGAGGAACTCTTTGATAAAATGGTATGTCGTTAATTACAATCAAATTTCAGAAAACTGTTAGTATGACAATATTTACACAGCTATCGATACTTTCTTGATTAATTACCAAGCAATGCTTAATTTTGTTTAGTCTGTGGTGTAAAAAAAGTTGGGTTTAACATTTAAAGAAAAAAAACACTAAAGCAAAACATGGTCAGGTCAAAGTGTCCCAAATTTTGATCACAAGTTTTTAATTTTACTGGTAGTTCATTGTATGAAGAATTTTTGGGTATAATACGTCACAATTTACTTTTTTCTATCCTTAGTTACATAAATTAACTATAGTGTCCTGTACCCACTGGTAAAAAATATCAAAAATTTTATTTTGAATAATTTTTGGTTTGACAGTTTAGTATCCCTCACACAAAGATGATTTTTTTTTTCTGTTTATACACCATATTAGCATTTTAACTTTAAAGGCGAGACACTGCAGGTGAATAGGGTAAAAAATTAACTAACAGTTATTACCTTACTTACCCAGTTGATTGATTACATTTATTATTGCAAACATTTTTTTGTATTACAAGTTTTCTAAAATGTTAGGTTTAAATATGCAAATGAGGCATTATTTAATGAAATATGCACTAATTTACATACATTTCTAGTACAAAAATCTAAACACTAGATGAAGTCAGTTTCAAAATTCTTGTTTAATTTTTTTGACATTAGAGTCAAATGTTTTTACAGAGGGGATTTTGGGTATCTCATTTCGTCACTCCATAATTCAGAAAATATTTACAACAGACAGAAAGCAATGTATTTTTACCATTTTTGGGGGGAATATTAATAATAAATGTTGAAATAAATCAAGCAAATTATATATGAACAAAGCCCTCTGTAAAAACCTTCAGGATATAGACAGGTATAAAAATGTAAAGTTTGGTGTGTGTACGTGCTACTGAACTGGAGATTTATAGCTCAGTGTAGGAGAAAAAACTCACATTGACATTGTGTCAAATGTACGACACTAGGGGTTGCTCTTAAGTGTCGTAAATTCGACACAACGTTGAAGTGAACAACAGAAGGGGAATGTCTTGGTTACGTATGGTAACTCTCGTTCCCTTCTGTCGTTTACTTCCACGTTGTGTCGGATGTATGACACTAGGACTCTCAAGAGCGACCCCTAGTGTCGTACATTGGACACATCGTCGAAGTGAACAACAGAAGGGGAACGTCTTGGTCCTGCCGTTCACTTCGACGTTGTGTCGAATGTATGACACTAGGACTCTCAAGAGCGACCCCTAGTGTCGTACATTGGACACATCGTCGAAGTGAACGACAGAAGGGAATGTCTTGGTTACGTATGGTAACTCTCGTTCCCTTCTGTCGTTCACTTCGACGTTGTGTCAAATGTACGACACTAGGACTCCCAAGAGCGACCCCTAGTGTCATACATTGGACACATCGTCGAACTGAACGACAGAAGGGGAATGTCTTGGTTACGTATGGTAACTCTCGTTCCCTTCTGTCGTTCACTTCGACGTTGTGTCAAATGTACAACACTAGGACTCTCAAGAGCGACCCCTAGTGTCATACATTGGACACATTGTCGAAGTGAACAACAAAAGGGGAACGTCTTGGTCCTGCCGTTCACTTCGACGTTGTGTCGAATGTATGACACTAGGACTCTCAAGAGCGACCCCTAGTGTCATACATTGGACACATCGTCGAAGTGAACAACAGAAGGGGAACGTCTTGGTCCTGCCGTTCACTTCGACGTTGTGTCGAATGTATGACACTAGGACTCTCAAGAGCGACCCCTAGTGTCGTACATTGGACACATCGTCGAAGTGAACGACAGAAGGGAATGTCTTGGTTACGTATGGTAACTCTCGTTCCCTTCTGTCGTTCACTTCGACGTTGTGTCAAATGTACGACACTAGGACTCTCAAGAGAGACCCCTAGTGTCATACATTGGACACATCGTCGAACTGAACGACAGAAGGGGAATGTCTTGGTTACGTATGGTAACTCTCGTTCCCTTCCGTCGTTCACTTCGACGTTGTGTCAAATGTACGACACTAGGACTCTCAAGAGCGACCCCTAGTGTCATACATTGGACACATTGTCGAAGTGAACAACAAAAGGGGAACGTCTTGGTCCTGCCGTTCACTTCGACGTTGTGTTGAATGTATGACACTAGGACTCTCAAGAGAGACCCCTAGTGTCATACATTGGACACATCGTCGAACTGAACGACAGAAGGGGAATGTCTTGGTTACGTATGGTAACTCTCGTTCCCTTCTGTCGTTCACTTCGACGTTGTGTCGAATGTATGACACTAGGACTCTCAAGAGCGACCCCTAGTGTCGTACATTGGACACATCCCAGAAGTGAACAACAGAAGGGGAACTTCTTGGTCCTGCCGTTCACTTCGACGTTGTGTCGAATGTACGACACTAGGACTCTCAAGAGCGACACAACGTCAAAGTGAACGACAGAAGGGGAACTGAGCATTAAGTCATTAAATTAATTGCATTTCACACAAAGCTAAGGTAACTTGTCTTTAAACACTTACAGATGTACATTAATATTTACCTTTTTCTCTGCAGACATTCCTGGCCAAGTCAATGGCTGATTATATATTATACTATATCCAGTAAGTTTGACACTCATAAGATCTACATAAGACATTTCTGCATGTAGTTAATGCGTTGTTTGTCTGATGATATGCAGGACGTGGCTGACGCCGCTGCTGATTCTGACCGTGAGTCTGTGTATACTGAAGTACTGCTGTAAAATCTGCAGTAAAGTCTCAGACACTGATTCAGATCTGGACCTGTCAACCAGCGACCATGTCTATGTGATTCCCATTCACTTGAGAGATGAGAGAGACGAACGAGACGAACGAGAAGAGACATACTCTCATGATTCTGAGTTCACACCACCACCGTATGAACTAGTGTGTCCACCACCAGCATATGCAGAGGTACATCTGTCTATCTATCTATCTATCTATCTATTTAAAAAGCTAAACTGGATTTAGCTTGTCTACCAGTCTGTTGGCTGATTTTAGCTAGATTTTGGGTACTTTCCAGCTGATCGGAGTTGGGCATAAGTTCAAACCGGCTATGACCTGTTTAGGACAGCTTCAGCTGGTTTTGTCTACAGTTTGTATCTCTCTATGTCTGATTCAACAGACCTCTAATACTTTCAATTATGATTTTGTTTTTACAGTCCTGCGTTAAATTAAATATTTCTGATGTTCGAGTGACTCCAAATTCAGAGATGGACACGTCCAACATACCACCTCCACCGTACAGCCCACCTTTAAATATGATGTCGCAATCATCCAGCCATCAGCAATAACACTGCTGAATATGTATTTTTGAAAGAGTGATAATAACTAGTAGAACTAATACATGTTTTTATTCTCATAACTGGAATTCTGTATGTGAAAGTTCACACCAGGCAGGGCTATTAGGATTTTCTAGAATAATCATTCAGATCTTTAAACCTCTTAAAAAGTCTTATCTTAGTCTTAGACAAGATAAGTTGCTGCTGCATATTAATGCACTTAAGTCTGTCATATGGTTGCTCAACAGTCCTACGGAAAAAGCTTTGCAGGTTTTGCGTCAGAGATAATTCTTATCTTAAGAACAATTTCAAGAAATTTACTGCTTTTGCAAACCATGTCATGAGGAGTGGTTGGAATGTAACCATTTTTATGTAACTATGTAAATCCTGAATAACTGGGATGAATTTAGTTCTACCAATTATAAGTAACTTTGTGAGTAGGGGAGACTGGGGGCAGTTTTAACACGCTTAATTCCTCCAATCAGAAACAAGCTAGAGTGATGACACTTAATCTGCACATGCTCAGAAGGATTTTCTCTCTGCTTGTGGAAAAATAACACAAACATTTCATCTTAGCAGAGGTTTACAAACAAAATACTGATTTTGAGGTATTTTGGATGTACAGTATTTTTCTTCTGCTGTCTAAAGTTTAAATGACTGTGCATTTAAACGTACCTACATTTTATCTCTAGGTTATTGATCAAAATTATCATTAACAACCTATGCTAATATGGGCTGAATAGCATATAAGATTTTATCATGGCTGCAACATTGGGGCAATTTAGCATTGTGTTATTGCCCCCGAGCCGCATGGCCCAGTGTAAGCACCTTGTTTGTTTGTGTTGACATACTTTTCTGTCCGAAAATGAACATTTTTAATGTAAAACTCTATTTAAAAAAATGATTAGTATTACACATTAAGCAATGTGTTGCTTTTAAGTATTTGAAAAAATAAAATTAATATTATCTCCACATGATCTCATTGAGTTATTCTGTTAATATGTGACCCTGGACCACAAAACCAGTCTCAAGTAGCACGCATATATTTGTAGCAATAGCCAAAAATACTGTATGGGTCATAATGATTGATTTTTCTTTTATGCCAAACATCATTAGGTTATTATGTAAAGATCATGTTCCATTAAGACATTTTGTAAATTTCCTAACGTTAAAACGTAATTTTTGATTAGTAATATGCATTGCTAAGAACTTCATTTGAACAACTTTAAAGGAGTTTTTTTTTTTTTTCCACATTTTTGATTTCTTGCACTGTCATATTCCAGATTTTCACATACAGTCAAACCCAAAATTATTCATAGCCCTGACTTAAAGTTACTTTTACTCAACCAGCAAGTATTTTTTTGACCGGAAATGACAGACTTCTCCCAAAAGATAATAAGATGATGTACAAGAGGCATCATTGTGGAAAAAGATTTTACTCATCTTTTATTTACATTTGAACAAAAAGTGGCCCTTCTCAATACCCTTCTCAATAATCAATAGAAAAGCCTTTATTGGCTATTACAGCAATCAAACACTTCCAATAATTGCTGACCAGCTTTTTGCATGTCTCCACTGGTATTTTTGCCCATTCATCTTGTTTTGCGGTGTTCAATTTCCTACACCTTCTACCCTATTTTATCTATTCTCAGGTTAGGTAAAGATAGTCAAATCTGCCCTATCGTATAAGTAATTTTCATACTCACACAATAGGCCCCAGAAGACTTCTCCGTGGTCTGTTCAGCTCAAAACTATCAATCAGAGTCTTTTGGCAGGCAGGCTTCTTGGTTTTAATAAAGTATAGTTTTATTGTCTATAGGTTAAATATTTTACATATAAATACTAATATATAAAAAGAAAGAAATTCGAAACCAATAAATTGCTATCTTAGTCATTTGGCGGCTTCAAAGGCAGGTCGTCTGAGACCGGAGAAGCTGCTGCAGAACCAGCATCTGATGTCCTCTTTGCACTTCAGTCTTTTATACACAGCAGGTGCATTCCAATGTCCTGAGATACCATGAGTTCTGGAAATCCCCTAAGAAGGTGCTTATATAACCTCTGCATCTTCGCATTCTTTCTTCTCCGGATTCTTCTCCTCTGCTTCACTCTACGCCTCGTCTACTACAGAACACTCTACGGTAATATTTGAATTCCTCTTGGCCATTTTTTTAGCAAAGCTCTTTCTAATACATGTTTGTTCTCTAGATATGCTCTTGCTAATACATGTTATAAACATTTTCTTAATAAATGCTTTTAAAACAACAAGTGTGGTGTTCTTTCTTAATAAACCATGCACTTTCAATAAAACGTATACAATACAAGTGTGTGGTGTCCTTCTTAATAAAGCTAACACAATACAAGTGTTATATAGAAGAAAAGGACATACTTGCAACAGGAAAATTGCATATTTCATTAACAATCTTTAGCGATGAGCTCCAACTCTTTCAGGTTGGAGGGTCTCCTTGCCATCACCCTGATCTTTAGCTCCCTCCACAGATTCTCAATTGGATTTAAGTCAGGACTCTGGCTGGGCCACTGCAAAACGTGAATGTTTTTGTCTGCTAACCATTTCTTCACCACTTTTGCTGTGTGTTTTGAGTCGTTGTTGTGCCGAAATGTCCACTGGTGCCCAAGGCCAAGTTTCTCTGCAGACTGCCTGATGTTGTTGTTGAGAATTTTGATTTATTGCTCCTTTTTCATGGTGCCGTTTACTGTGATTAGGTTCCCTGGTCCACCAGCTGAAAAACACCCCCAAAACATTAGGTTCCCACCACCATGTTTGACAGTGGGGATGGTGTTCTTGGGGTTGAAGACTTCTCCTTTTTTACGCCAAATGAAGGCTACATCATTGTGGCCAAACAATTCAATTTTTGTTTCATCTGACCATAAAACAGAAGACCAGGGGCCTCATTTATAAAGACTTGCGTAGAAACCATCCTTGATTTTATCTAAGAACTTTTCTGATTTGATCGTAAGAGCGATTCAGAGAAAACGAACGTACCACGAAATCCATGCGAACGCCAGTCATTCGGTTATAAATCACAAATGATCGTGGAATTGTGTGCAGCTGAATGTTCCGCCGTCGAAACGCCCCTGCTTAATTAGTTAACATATAAAATGAGCTCATTCCTAAAGCAAAAACTCTGTGACAATGGCAAGTAAAAAGGAGCGCAAGAAATCAAATTATAGTGAGGCTGAACTATCTGCAATACCAGGGAATTACCACAAGGAAACGGTCGTACGCCTAGCTGGAATCTGACGTGGAGATAAGTACTTTTCCACGTCAAAGACGGTTTTTATAAATCTGTACTTTGACGTGGATTTGATCGTACGAACACTCTAAGATCAAATCAGTGCGTAAGAAAGTTTTATAAATGAGGCCCCAGAAGTATTCTTCTTTGTCAAGATGAGCATTTGCAAAGGCCAAGCGGGCTTTTGTGTGCCTTATCTGGAGAAGTGGTGTCCACCTTGGTCTGAGTCCGTGGAACGCAGCGGTGTGCAGTGTCCGTTGGACTGTCTGCTTTGAGATGTTGCCACCAGCAGAGCCCAGATTTAATAGGATGGCCTTGGTGGTGATTCTCTTTTCACAGTGTGCGACGTCTTGTATTTTTAATAATACTTTGCACTGTAGCCACTGGAACTTCAAAACATTTAGATATGGTCTTATAGCCCTTTCCTGACTTGTAAGCAGCAGTCCTCAGTGAGCTCCTTTGTCTTAGCCATGACTGTCCACAAACCAACAGCAGAGAGCTTCGGTTTTTCACCCGTTGATTTGATTAAAACAGCTGTTCCCAATGAATCAGGGTAATTAGGATGCTTTAGAACAGCCTGGACTATTTGGAATGGTATAGAACTTTGGATTTTCACATAGACTGTGACAGTTTGCAAAGGGTATGAATAGTTTTGGACATGCCACTTTTTGTTGCAATGATGCTTTTTTGTACATCGTCTTATTATCTTTTGGGAGAAGCCTGTGTCATTTCATGTCCAAAAAAGACTTGCTGGTTGCTGGTTAACTTTAAGTTAGAATTTGCCAGGGGTATGAATAATTTCAGAACACAGACATGTTTTATATATATATATATATATATATATATATATATATTTGGCTACTTGATAAATAAATAAATAAATAAATAAATGCACATGAACTACGGATATTAGTTGATATCGTTTTATTGTGTGAGAAGGGAGTGTGGAGTGATACGAGAGACACAGTGAAACTAGTACAGTCATGTCGGAAATCACTTTCCTAGAGCAAAGATCAATTATACAGTTTACTGTCATTATAGAAAAATAGATGACTGCAGAATGTGATTTATCAGTCACAGTGAATCATTCTAGAATTCTTGGATTGGAATAATAAAATTTAAATCTTTAAACCTTTTATAATGCATGAAGACCAATCAGTTTTCAATGACGTATTTCATGACACATTTGGCCATCGTTGTTTTCTGAACTGAAATGGTTTTTGTACTAACAAATGTTACAAGAAGGAACGTAAACAAATCAGAACATGCACGAGAATATGCCACGCCAAAACACTCTTCAATTCTGCTTTTAATACATCAAAACTAAACAATCCCTGCAAAACACTACGTAATCATATAGCATTGATACATCCAACATGATTCTGAATATCTTTATTGTAACGTAGGGTGCTAAAACATATTCTACAGTTTCTATACAAATATACAGCCCTACTCTCACAGGAATAACAAACATACAGCACTGTACAGAACTCTTTTAAAACAAATACAGATATACAGATCAGCTTTGTTTCTTTACAAAATAATAAACTAGCTTTGTATTGTCATGTTTTTTTGTGCAAAAATCTAAAGAACAGGCAAGTTCACATAGATTACAGCAGTTAACTAGACTTCTAGCCACTGTGAGAAATGCAGACCGCAGAGCCTAACTGCTCTCAGAAGACCCAGCTGACAGGAACCCACTGGTGGTCTGTGTTGAGTCTGTCCAGCGCCCTCCTAAGGCTGCGGTATGCGCCGTCAAGGTTATCATTCACAATGCTCAGGTCAAAATAGTGACTGTACGCCCTCTGGATCCTTTCGCTCTCGTCCACTGTCCGTTTGAGCTCGGAATCCTAGAGAGAGATTAAACGAGTGAGACATCATAATATTCATCAACATTCAAGGAACTAATCATTCTGAGGGAATTAAAGAAAGAAATTACCGTCAGCTGTTTAGTCACAACACCTGCCTCAATGGCAGATCTGTTCATGTCTTTCAGAACCTCAAAGTTTGGGGCTTCGATGAACACCACATATGGAAGGAACTCGGCTGTTCGCAGAACTTTGAGCGCCTGTGGAGAACAATGAAACATGAAATGGGTTGATAATTGTTTAACGGTAATATTTATTTGTACTGCTAGAGTTAATACACTTGGCATCATGTATTAGTTGTTTTTTAGTCTAGAATATTTTTTTGATAGATTTCACATCAGAAAGAGAGACCTGCGCTTACTTCTATGAATCACATGTGTTTATATTTGAGAGATGATCGTAAGAACAAATTTAGGATGGTTTCCACTCAGTGTTTTATAAATGAGGCCCATAAATAATAGTTGTGTGATATAAACGTGCAATTGTGAGTTATAAAGTCGCAAACTAGCAATTCTAAGAAATAAAGTTGCAATTCTGACTTTTTTTTCTCAGAATATATCTCATAATTGTGACTTTTTTTACTTTATAATACACAATTGTGAGTTAAGTCAGAATTGTAAGATATAAACTCTGAAAACATAGCCCCCCCCCCCCCCCCCTTAATTGCGAATTACATGGAAAAAGTCTAAATTGCTAGATATTAATTATAAATGATAAATATGTTCTGACTTTATTTGAGTTGTGAGTTTACATCTCATAATTCGGAGAAAAAAAAAGGTGGAAGTGTGAGTTTGTATCACGCAATTCTAAGAAAAAAATCTGAATTGTGAGCTAAAAAGCAATAACCTTTTTTTATTTTTTAGTGGCAGAAACAGGCTTCCATAGTTCAGAGTGTGGAAGCTGAATAGTAGCATGCGCACAACATGACAGATGGAGGCGCCAGTGCAATCACTTGCTCTTAAAATACTCCATAATTTTTAGTCATACATATAAGAATAATACATCTTTTAAATCTGTAAAGGCTGTTTATTTATGTGCACTCACAATAACAACAAAACATTGCGCTTTTGTAAAATAATGAAAGTGAGCAGGATGCACTCTCTGCCGTCTCGGTCTCTGTGAACTTGAGCGTGTCAAAAAATGAACCGAAACTCTGTGGATACTTGCCTTACAGACATGAAAAATATCTATAGAGAGCAAAATGTCTACTTCCAACTGAACCGATTCAAATGGAAAATAAATATTTTCACATTATGTAATCTTGTATGAAACATGCATACAAACGGAGACTGTGTCAAGTCAATGTTGCCGAAAACAATGAAAGTACTAGTTTATAAATAAAGCATCTGATGTCAAACCTTCAAGCAGTAGACCACACTAGGTGCTACTCCTGCCAGCTAAAAACAGAAAATTGAGCCTACAATTTGGATGGGCTCACTAAAATTGGATAAGGAAAAATTGGAAAAAGGTTGCCTGGTCTGGTGGGTCAGAATTTGAAAGCATGCAACCATCTTTATACGTGGTATAAACGTATAAACTATATACAACTTTAAATAAATAGTTAATTTCTCCATAATTTTTCATGCAATGGTTAGCTGCTTATAACACTTTAACTAAGACGTTTAAAAATCTTTGAAAAATGAATGGGAACTATATCTTAGGAACCAATGCTGCTGAAAAAGTGGCCAGGCACTAATGCACTTTTTAAGATATCAAAAATTTTAAAAGATCACCTGTGGATTGACATCCAGAATGCAAATCTTGCCAGAGTCCACAACCTCATGAATGGATTCGATCTTGGTGCCATACAGGTTTCCGTCATATTCCCCATGTTCAAGAAAACGGCCACATTTGATGTCAGTTTCCATCTCGCTGCGAGACATAAACAGGTACATCTGCCCCTCCTTCTCATCCACCTTGGGTTTACGAGATGTGTCTGTCCAGAGAGACAAAAAGGGCAGTTTAACATTAGCACTGCAAATGCTATTTCTAAATATTAAGTAGATTTTTAATATTCAAGTGTAATTTTTGGATCATTTTGAGTTGATTGGTTGTTTCTGATAGGGTCGTATAACTGGTAAATTATTAGTTTTGCATGAACAACTGTGATGTGGATCACAGTGTGAATTCTTTGTGGGGGAAAATTTCATCCTCATACAAAATTCCTGATAACGTATTTTCCTATTGAAATAACTGGATGTTCCCCACATCAACAACAGACAAACAGTAAAAAAAGTTTTAAACATTATTATTTGTGACCCTGGACCACAAAACCAGTCATAATGGACAGTTTTTAAAAACAAGCTTTCCATTGATGTATGGTTTGTTAGGACTGGACAATATTTGGTCAAGATACAACTATTTAAAAATCTGAAATCTGAGGGTGCAAAAAATCTAAATATTGAGAAAAATGCCTTTAAAGTTCTCCAAATGATCTTAGCAATGCATATTACTAATTAAAAATTAAGTTTTTATATATTTACGGTAAAAAATCATGGAATTTGAAAAATATATGAAAAAAAAATAATAATAAAAAAAAATTATATATATATATATATATATATATATATATATATATATATATATAGTAAAATTCCTACTATAAATATATCAAAATGTAATTTTTGATTAGTTTTTGCATTGTTAAGAACTTAATTTGGAGAACTTTAAAGGTGATTTTCTCAGTATTTAGATTTTTTTGCACCCTCAGATTCCAGATTTTCAAACAGATGTATCTCAGCCAAATATTGTCCTATCCAAACAAACCATACATCAATAGAAAGCTTATTTATTGAGCTTTCATGTGATGTATACATCCCAGTTTTGTAAAATTTAACCTTATGACTGGTTTTGTGGTCCAGGGTCACATATATATATATATATATATATATATATTTATTACACGGCTCTTTGGAATGCTTGATTCTGATTGGTCAGTTGAGACATTTGCAGGTTCGTTCTTTTCAAATAATCACCGCTCCAAAGTAATAACGCATAGCCGGTACTACTTGTATGTTTAAAATCCCTCCGTGCCAACAAAGATTACCGTTTGGCGCCATCTTGTGACAAACACTGGACAACCACAATTAACAATGGAAAATTTCGACATTAATCTATTTAAATTGTCTTACTAACGTACATAGTTTGAATGTTAGTCACGTGGTACTATATCGTTTCGCGGAAGGATAAAAATGTTAATTTAAAACAAATATGCCAATAAAAGGTTTCAAATTCATATTCATGTCCAGTTTTTTTTCCTTATGTGGCAAGTAGCCGTGTAATAAGCGGGATAATGTACAGGCAGCCGGTAGTTATCGCAGAAATAAGCCCCGACAGTGTGATCAGGACCCGACGCGAAGCGGAGGGTCTTGTATCACACTGAAGGGGCTGCCTGTACATTATCCCTTACATATACACACATACAGTCAAGCCCGAAATTATTCATACCCCTGGCAAATTCTGACTTAAAGTTACTTTTATTCAACCAGCAAGATTTTTTTGACTGGAAATGACACAGGCTTCTCCCAAAAGGTAATAAGACGATGTGCAAGAGGCATCATTGTGGAAAAAAATATTACTCATTTTTATTTACATTTTAACAAAAAGTGGCCTGTCCAAAATTATTCATACCCTTTGCAAACTGTCACAGTCAATGGGAAAATCTAAAGTTCTATACCATTCCAAATAGTCCAAGCTGTTCTAAAGCATCCTAATTACCCTGATTCATTGGGAACAGCTGTTTTAATCAACTCAACAGGTGAAAAACAGAAGCTCTCTGCTGTTGGTTTGTGGACAGTCATGGCTAAGACAAAGGAGCTCACTGAGGACATGC
>NC_133382.1:10602387-10653068 GCF_049309525.1 Garra rufa | reverse complement strand
AAGCAGAAAATAGTACAAACTTTGCTAAAGTGACAAGTATTGAACAAGTATTAACTAAGACATTATTTAAAAAAACATTTTAGCTAAAGTATTTGTATAAATACTGTGTGCCTTTTACCCTGTGTGTGGGGTATAAGGCCCCCCTTGCCATCTCATACATTTATACGATTTTTAAACAAAATAAATGACTTGTATGATTTATTTTCACACAAAATCTGTTGCTCCATAAATGTTCAATACAAACGTACACTACCAGTCAAAAGTTTGAACACTTACCCATCAAAGAGAGGAAGTGTGTCCAAACCTTTGACTGGTAGTGTATATATTTTTCTGCAATCATACAGTTTGGGCACAGTGAAAAGCACATTTTTTTCTTAGGGTGGGCCTTTAGCCCCGTTGTACCCTACTATTTTAACAATGTCCTTACTACCTTTCTGGGCCTTGAACGGGGTAGTTGTGTTGCTGTCTATGTAGGGTTAGAAAGCTCTCAGATTTTATCAAAAATATCTCACAAGTTTGGAATGACATGAGGGTAATTACTGAAAGATTTTTTGTTTTTGGGTGAACTTTCTCTTCAAGGATCATTACCATATATTCACACACACCTGCCACCAGTTAGGGTCCTCCTGGTTGAAGATCTGAAGGATGTCTCCACTGCTGAATTTCAGTCCAGCTTCTTTACAGGGTATCAGGTTGTCATGAGAGGGGTCATAGTCAAAGTGACACTTCACAAAGGCCTGCAGATAGATAGACAGAAAGAGAGAGAGAGGGGGGGGGGTATATGGGTCTTTTATTGAATATGTCCATCAATCAGAGTATCATATTGTCAGCCTGTTGAAAACTTGAGTGGTGTGTGTCTAGCATAAATGGAAATGGGCATATCTATATATCTAGTGATTCCTTATACTGTCAACATAAATATACACTCACTTTTCAACTTCAGGCACTTTTATGAAGATTTTAGGTTGATTTTAATACAACCTTTTCCCTGGTACATGAAGGTTATAATAAAAAAAAATGTGGAAACACTGGGAAATCCATTATCAAAGTATTTATTAATTATTATATGAATACTATAGCATAACATTAATTATCATTAATGATTATTAATCATTTATAACAACTACTTATAAATTATGATTTTGAATTATGAACTTCAAGAAATAAAATTTTACACAAATTAAATCCCTCCTTTTTGTGCAGTCATTTATATCACAACCAACATTTTCCCAATAAAATTAAAGGGTTGTTGTTGGTTTTTTCCCAAAAAAGTTAGTGTGCTTTTTTACTTAGTAGACAAGAGTGTTAGTATCAGATTGAGACGCAAACACAACTTGTGATTTTAATAATGCATTAGTAAATGCTAATATTAACATTACCTAAGATTGTTTATTCTTATTTCATGTTAACTAATGTAGTTGTTAACTAATGTTAACTAATGAATCTTATTGTAAAGTATTACTGAAATATAAAACGTGACCCTGGACCACAAAACCAGTCATGAGGGTATTTTTTTTAATTGAGATTTATATATCATATAAATAATCTATCCATTGATGTATGGTTTGTTAGGATACATCGCGGGCACATTCACAACATCTGGGGTGTGATGAAGAGCAAGCAACCATAACTTCAGTCAATCAGGCTCAAAAGTTGGGAGTCAGTGAAAAGTCAACACTCCCGGATGAGTTTGCGCAAGCAAATGTAATCTTTTAGTTTTTAATTGGTTGCAACAAACAGAATAAGCACAAGTACATTCACAGATCAATTTTTTTGTGTGTTAAGACCTCAATGTATCCTCACAAGCCACAGGGTTTAATTTGGTTTTGTCTGTGTATGTTTTGTTGACTCTCAAAGCTGTGGGTCCCATTGATTGCCATTATATGACTGACAGACTGCAACGGTTTGAGTTAAAACTCTTTGTTTGTGTTCTACTGAAGAAACAAAGTCACCTACATCTTGGATGCCCTGGGGGTAAGCAGATAAACAACAAATTTTCATTTTTGGGTGAACTATCCAAACTTTAAGTGTATTAAGAATAGAGGTGGGCCGTTATCGGCGTTAACGTGCTGCGTTAACGTGAGACTCTTATCGGGCGATAAAAAAAATATCGCCGTTAATCTATTCTCAAAGTTGGGTTGGGAGCTGGGTCTAAACTACGTAAGCTGTGATGACCTTCACCTTGATAGTTTAGCGCGGATGTCTACCTAGCCGAATTGAGTGTATGATGATCCGTGGTCCGTACGGACCAAACCGGTTCGGCACGCATGTGATTCGCGGATTAACTGTTAAATTTAACCATCATAGAGTAAAAGTTTATAATTGGCACATGTTTTGTCTTGCCAATTTACCAATTCAAACAATTTAAAAAGGGAACACGCACGCCGACGCACACACCTGAAGAGAGAGAGCACGCGCACCGAGAGAGAGAGACAGAGAGAGACAGAGAGAGGCGCGATTCACACAGATTGATTCCTCTTTAACTTCTTTTTGAACGGAAACACACATACAAAGTCATATCTTAATACCCGTTTTGGTGTTCTGGTAAACACAGTCGGTTATGTCTTCAGTGAACCGAAACAGCTGAGAAAGAGATGCGTGCCAGTAGTCGGTACGTGCATTATGCCTTAAAGAGACAGCATCCTATAAATACCTGCAGTGAGAAGCACTAGTTATTTACAATTAATTATTAAATTTCCGCACCTGAATTCTAGGGTTATTGATTTTATTAGTAACTTTATGTTGTATTCATTTACACTTGTTATTTGTGTAATTGTTCTTGTTTCGTTACTGACTTTATTAGTTCAGCTAGTAGTGTTTGCTGTGGATTAGAAGTAGCCTACTTAAAGCATTCAGTAATTAGTAAAAACAAACTTTTTTGTTTTGTTTTGTTTGTTTTTTGCTGATCCGAAAAATGATCCGATCCGTGACTCCAAATCCATGATGTGATCCGAATCGTGAGTTTTGTGATCCGTTGCACCACTAATATCCATGCCCTTGCGCATCTGTGTATTAATCTGCAACGCGCACGTCGCGCAGCCTTTTACTCAGAAGTAGGCTACATGCAGTGTGGAAATAGTTGGTTACACAAGTTTGTATAGTTAATTGTGTTGTAAATGCAATTGTCAAGCAGTTTGTGATGCATTTTGGAAACAGGAGATGGGCCCCTGGTCTAATGCGCCACCTGGCTTAAGAAACCCATTCTCAAAGACTTACTTTTAGTCATTATTTGGTTAGCACACATATTCTGAATGCCTTCAGCAGAATTCAAATTAGCCATTTTAATCTAGATTAATCTAGATTAATTCCAAAATTAATCTAGATTAATCTAGATTAAAAAAATTAATCTATGCCCACCTCTAGTTAAGAACAACACTATCTCAAGACCAATTCATATGTATTTTACGAGGTGGATAATTCGTACAAATTCATACAACCTCACTCATACAAATTTGTAAGATTTTTGGTAAATCGTACATATTTGACAAGTTTCCTAATTCGTGTGAATTTGTTCAAATGACCTACCCCTAGGTCTAGACAAATCATACGAATTAGCCACCTTGTAAAATATGTACGAACTGTGATGAGATCGGGTTGGTTACGAAACATTCATGAAAGTGTAATCACTTTAAATACATATATGTGACCCTGGACCACAAAACCAGTCTTAAGCAACACAGGTATATTTATATCAATAGCCAAAAATACATTGTGCGGATCAAAATTGTCCATTTTTTTATGCCAAAAATTATTAGGATACAGTGCCTTGCGAAATTATTCATACCCCTTCATTTTTTTCACATTTTGTTATGTTGCTGCCTTATGTTAAACTACTTTAAATTACTTTTTTTCCCACATCAATCTACACTCCCTACTCCATAATGGCAAAGCAAAAAATAGGTTTTTAACATTTGTGCAAATTAACATTTGTGCAAATTTATTAAAAATAAAAAACTGAAAAGATCACACTTCGAGTGGAGTTAAACTGTGGCAAATTCATTTGAATGAGTATGATTTAGAAAGGCACACACCTCTCAGAAAAGGTCTAACAGCTGAAAATGCATATCAGAGCAAAAACCAAGTCCTGAGGTCAAGATAACTGCCTGTAGAGCTCAGTGACAGACTTGTGTTAAGGCAATGATCTAGGGAAGAGTTCAGAAAAAAATCTGCTGCATTGAAGGTTCACAGAAGCATTATCCATAATGGAAGACGATTGGAATACCTAGGACTCTAGAAAATGTCTGCCAGCCCCCATCCAAGCTGACAGAGCTTGAGAGGTGAAAAGGTGAGGCAAAGAATGGCAGATAATTGCCAAATGCAGATGTGCAAAGCTTGTCACATCATACCCAAAAAGACTTGAGGCTGTAAAGGTGCTTCAACTATGTACTGAGTTAAGGGTATGAATACTTATGCAATGTACTTATTTCAGTGTTTTATTTTTAATAAATTTGTAAAATTTGCAAATCTGGTTTTTGCTTTGTCATTATTATGGTGTATGGAGTGTAAATTGATGTGGGGAAAAACTAATTTAAAGCAGTTTAACATAATGCTGCGACAAAACAAAATGTGAAAAAAAATGAAGGGGTATGAATACTTTTGCAAGGCACTGTATTAAGTAAAAATCATGTTTCATTTATCAAAACATAATTTTTGATTAGTAAAAAGGCGGTTTTCTCTGTATTTAAACTTTTTTGCACCCTCAGATTTCTGATTTCCGATTTTCAAATAGTTGTATCTTAGCTAAATATTGTCCTATCCTAACAAATCATACATCAATGGAAAGTTTATTCAGCTTTCACGTGGTTTATAAATCTCAATTTCAAGTTTTGTGGTCTAGGGTCTCATATATACTTTTTTAAATTTAAAGATACGAGACAAAGATTTGAAGTACACTACAAGTATACATTCAATATAATCGAGCAAACTTCTTTTTCACAAGGAAATACTAGCCAAACAAGATGTAGGAGAAGACTTTCAGCAAACATTTCATTAAATAATTGACAAAGGGATTTTTATTTTTGACTGAATTATCCCTTCAAGAGGAATTTTAGTGTGAGAGACTAAATCCTGTTGTCATGGCAACTGTAGTCACCTGCAGTCCAGTGGAATGTTGCTATTAGGTGCTGGAGCATTAACACGCAGAAAATATGCCTGGATTACATCATTCAGAGAGTCAACAACAAGCATCCTCCACACACAACACAACACTTGCCAACAATACCATCTGCCAGCACAAACACCTACAGCAGCTCTCAAAAACATGAATATTACCATCATAGAGGTGTGAATCGCATTAGTAACGTGACACTGTGATGTCCAGTCCCATATTGGCAGCAGGCACAGGAAGCTGTTCGTTTATTTTGGGATCAAATAAAGACAGGCACAGATGGGACACTCTGAATATGGCACCATATGGGCAGTGAAACAGAACTTCACTCATTTAATTCTCATTTAATAAACAGCTAAGATGGAGATCATCAGAAATGGAGAAAGCGGGTAGGATCCGCAGTCACCAGCATGGCATTGCTGAAAATGTGAAAGGGCAGACTTGAAGAATGTCACTGTCTCATCTCAATAGGTGTTGTGGCATAGCATCAAAAACAGGAAGGGCTTTGGCATAATGCACCAAATCTCCCAGCATGCTTTGGCAGAGAGACAGCTGCCCGGGCCCGGCAGTGCAGCCCAAAGTTTGATCTCAAAGATGTCAATTTAGAGGCATTCTGAACCAAGGTTATTAGAGTATATGTTAGTTACATGTGTGCTCACATGTTTGTGACAGAATGTGAGCATTCTGATCCTGTGACATCTGGTATTAACATCCACCCGACCTTACAGCAGATAAATGACTGATAGCCTAAACAGCCAATCAAATCACTCTGACAAGTCTTGTTGCTATCCACCATTTTGCAAGCTTTAAAGCTTACTTTTTTATACTAAGACCTTTTATTTAAAGGAAACCCTAAGTATCAAGACTTGTATGACTTAATAATATGTAAATGATGATAATGCCTAAAATATGTAGTAGAAAACCCATGGAAGATATATCTCCTTCAGTGGCTGCGGTGTCATGACAAAGTCAGCATGTTTACATCCTGCCAGGATGGCATCTAGCATTTCTTGCCTCTGCCATTTGTAAGGTCTTTCAGTAGCTATGGTCTACTAAAAGCCTTAAAGGCATCAGGGCTAAAGTGGAGAGAACAAAGACGCAGGTCTTTAGGATCTTTTATTTGTTCACAGGCATCTTCCCTTTCTTTTCTCCTCTTCTTACTGCTTGTAAAGCAATTAAGGCTTACATTGGAATATCGCATAAATTTGCGAGTAAGTTCCAATTCCATCCAACAAGTCAAAGAGAACTAAAAACTGCCACTATATATCACTAATAAAGTAGGAGAAGCCACTGAATATAATAATTTTCATGTATAATAAATTACTTTCACCTCGGAGAAAGCAGACGAAGCACAGTAAATGCGGTTGTTGCTTTTAGAGGTGGATGCCTGCTGTTTGGAAATGCAGTCATGTAAAACAGTTCCTGAAGGCAATTATACATTTTATGCCTGGGCATTTCAGAATGACCATAGCAGCATTTCATTTCATTAACCCTTTTACGCACAAGTCTAAAACCACCTCAAGCGAGCGTTAAAACTTTTTTGCAAATGAAGGGATTTTTATTCAAAATATGGCGTTTCCATCACTCGTTTCTGATGCGATACTTCAAAATGCACATAAAAACAGGGTGATGAAAACATAGCCGATGTGGCATCATATCAGTAGCTGCGTTTGCATTACCCTTTAAGTTGCGCAAATTGAAATTGTGAATTGAAAAATGCCTAATTGAAACTCGTCAATTGCACAAAAACTCCCATATATCGCAAAAAAGTTTTTTCAGGCAATTCGAAAACTTTTTAATAGGCGCAATTTTTCTGTTGTTTTGCACAAATCTGTAATAGAAACACACTTAGTATTTTATTTTTCGAGTTGTGTTGAAGTAAAAATACCAACAGATAGCGCCAGTAGCTCACACAGTGAAATCATATAACGGATTTGAAATAATGCCGCAACCCATTGTCCAAAATATGTATTAAACGATGTGGATTTTTCCGCTACATATTTCAGTACATATTTTTTTTCTGAGACATAATTTTCATTATATTCGGCCATTCAAGTCTTAATACAAGGGATTCCCTTTAACACATCCATGATTTTGAGATGTTCTCTTCAATAAATTGAAAGAATTTGGTCTATTATTTCAATTATACATGATCCATCCCAATTATCAGGGGTTAGTCTCAGAACTTTGGCCAACATTCATTCTCTCAAAGTCATGAGACATTTATAGAACATTCTTTCACATCTTCTTCCATTATATTTAGTATTTTAACTAACCACCTGACAACCTCTGGTTTTTGTGTGATGAAAATCAAGCATTTTAAGTAATTTTTTCTAAATCATCTGCTGCATTAGCGAGCCAGACGACTTGTGCTGTTTGACTAATATACATAGAAAAGCAGTTGTGTAACTGCTGTCATAAAGCTAATCAATAAAGGGAATACATTTCGGCCAAAAATACATGAGAAAGTTGCCCACCTGTCTTGGTGTGTGTGGTTCTTGGTAACTGGGGAGGATTTTGAGGACCACGCTGCCACTGGACTCTTTCAGCATGTTCTGAAGAACCTTCGGGTCACTCCCCACCTCTTTTCCATTCACCTCTTTGATAATGTCACCCACATGCAGCAGGCCCTGCTGATCAATCATGCCCCCATGCAGGATCCGAGCAATCACCAGCTCTCCACCCTCCACCCGAAACGTCACACCCTGGCAGAGTGAACAGAATGTGATTTTAACAAAAGTGACACGATCAGATTTGAAAATCAGTTTTTGTTGAGTGCTTTATAAATAACAATATCAGATTTATTAGGCAAATTCATATTCATCATTTACTAGCATATAAAAAACTACAGTTAAAACAATTATAGTTAAAGGAGTAGTTCACTTTCAGAACAAAAATTTACAGATAATGTGCTCACCCCCTTGTCATCCAAGATGGTCATGTCTTTCTTTCTTCAGTCATAAAGAAATTATGTGTTTTGAGGAAAACATTTCAGGATTTCTCTCCATACAATGGACTTCTACGGTGCCCCGAGTTTGAACTTCCCAAATGCAGCTTAAATGCAGCTTCAACGAGCTCTAAATGATTCCAGCCAAGGAAGAAGGGTCTTATCTAGCGAAACGATTGGTTATTTTCTAAAAACATTTACAGTTTATATACTTTTTAATCTCTACACAGAGTACACACAAAGCTAGACAAGACAAGCATTTGAGGTTAAAAAGTATAGAAATTGTATTTTTTTTTTTTTTTTTTTTTTTTAGAAAATAACCAATCGTTTTGCTAGATAAGATCCTTTTTTCCTTGGCTGCAATGGAGAGCCCTTTGAAACTACATTTTGGAAGGTCAAACTCAGGGGCACCATAGAAGTCCATTATATGGAGAGAAATCCTAAAATGTTTTCCTCAAAAAACAAAATTTCCTTACGACTGACAAAAGAAAGACATGAACATCTTGGATGACAAGGGGGTGAGTACATTATCTGTAAATTTTTGTTCTGAAAGTGAACTACTCCTTTCATTTTAATCTAATTATAAACAATACTATAAGGAATTTCACACTCCCACAATACTAAACAATACTCCCATGGAACCTTTTCCCAGACTGTGATGATGCATTTACGCAATAATTTACTCTGTAAATCTAGCAACTTTTATTAAATACAGTATTTTAATTTTAAAAAATATGTACTGTACATTTATAACACTATACCTTGAGTTACAGTGATGGCCAAAATGATTAGAACACTAGTATTTTCACCAGCTAAAAATTGTTTCAAGTCAATTATTTCTATTTTTGCTGTATTGTGTCAGTAGGAAATATCAGTTTACATTTCCAAATATTAATTTTGCCATTAATTGTAACAATCCAGTGAGGTTTTTGTTTGCATAAGGAGTCTGACAACAGCCAGTGCTCCACACAGAGATCTGATCTCATCATCCAGTCTGTCTGGAATGACATGATGAAACAGAACAAACTGAGACAGACTAAAACCAGAAGAACTATGGCAACGTCTCCAAGATGCTTCAAGAAATTTACCTGCAAAGCTACAGTACTGTGTAAAATGAGGATGCTGTCAAAAATAATGTCATAAATAGATTTTCTTCATCAATTAACTTTTATTACTGAACCAAAATAAATCAACATTTGGCATCACCATCCTTTGCTTTTGCCCTGGTGCACTTGCACATAGTTTTTCAAGTAGCTTTGCAGGTAGTTTTTTTTCGAAGCATCTTGGAGACGTTGCCATAGTTCTTCTGGATAGTCTGTCTCAGTTTGTTGTGTTTCTTCAAGTCATTCCAAACAGACTGGATGAAGATGAGATTAGATCTTTGTGTGGAGCACTAGCTGTTGTCAGACTCCTTATGCAAACAAAAATCTCACTGGATTGTTACAATTAATGGCAAAATGAATGTTTGGAAATGTAAACTGACTTTTCCTACTGACACACGGCAGCAAAAGATAGAAATTAAGATAGATTTTAAACCAATTTTAGCTGATAAAAATTCTAGTGTTCTAATCATTTTGGCCACCACTGTATTTTGCCCTGTCATTAAATGTCAACATTGCTACGAGAAAATTACAGATTCCACAAACGTATAGAATGGCAAACAGTAATGTTACTGCAGCTTGTCAGGTCTCACCAAGTGCTCTCCAGACACTTTGCGGATGCCCACCATCCTGACAGCATCAGGAGGCACAGGCTGGTTGTTGAGAGCAGGGTCCATAAACGCACAGGGGCTGGGAGGAGGCGTCTCATAGGTTTTGGAAGCTACAGAGTCGTGTGTTTCAAGTAAAGACTGTAGAGAATAAAACAGGTATTGAGGAAAATCGAAATGAAACAATTCCGGATATTTGTGTTATTTCTTTGCTCAATGTTTCTGTATGTACCTGAAAGTGTGGCTCTTTGAGAATGCAAACAAGCTCATTTGCCGCCTGACTGTGAGCTGTGAGGGTGGTGAGGTCTCTCAGGATGTCCTGCACTAACTCCACATTATTGTCCCTCACTGCCTCCAGCTTCGGCTCTTCGTAATGCTCACGAGACTGCACACAAAAAAGATTAATAAAATGTGTTTCAAACTGGATTTTCACACCACAGGACCTGTCAAAGTGTAATTTAAATAGACTGACCAATTTCAAACGTGAGTGATTTTTGCCATTGTGGTCAAGCTTTTTACAATATATCAGTCATCATAGAAAATGCTGATGTTTTCTGTTGAAGTGACAACTGTTTTTAAAGCAGTTTAGCTTTAAGTAACAAGCTGTTTTGTAATGTGCAGCGTGACCAAACACTGAGCTGAGGGAATAATCAAATGACTTCACCTAAACAGCCTCCTCTCTTATTTAATGTATTGCAAAGTCTGATTAATTCTAGTGACTCATTTCATTTGGAGAGTTCATGTAAATGAACAGATATAAAAACAGTTCTCTAATTTGAGTCCCTGTTCTATGTTTTCAACTCAGTTATGTAAAATGAGATGTTTTGTATTTAGTTTATACACTGCTGTTTAAAAGTGTGGGATCAGTAAGTTTTCCACCAAAATAACACCTTGAAGGCTTCACTTTTGCAAGTGAAGTATTGCAAAGTTATTACTGTGAAGTGATTATAAAATATTAATTTACAGTACAGTTGTATTACAATAATATATTTCTGTCTTAGAAATATTAATAAAGTTACAGAAATCTTTACTAATAATATGTTGTCAGTTATACCAGGTAGTAGAGTAGATATGAGAAGGCTGGAACCGGAGTAGAATCAAACACTGATATTTATTGTAAAGTAAACCAAAAAAAAAAAAAAAAAAAAAAAAAGGAACATGGAGCGAAACTGACAGAAGTAACCCCCAATTTCCACCAGATGCGTAACGGCTGCGTTACGGCTCCGGCACGGCGTCGGAGTCAATAGGTTTCCATTAAAGTCAAAGAGTGTATTTCCACTGAATGCGGTACAGCTGCGTTCCGACTCCGGCGATCCGCAGCCCTCCGGAGCAGATACGCAGAGCTTCTATTTTTGCCGGATGCCGGAGCGCTCCGCAGCACTACAGGGCAGAGTACGCAGGACAGGAAGTCGAGTGACGAAACAGAACAGCCAGAAACAAAATAAAAGATCCGTTTAATTTTCAAAATAAAATACACCGCGCTCATATTTCCCTACACTACACCTTGAAAACGTCAAAGGTTTGGTAGTTCTGTTTATAGAAACTACATATCGTGCGATCACACCAGAATTCGCGAGATTACATGGGGCCTCGTGACGTCAGCTGTCAGTCATGACCGCAGCAGTTCCGCAACAAATCTGGACCTGGTGGGTATTGACGGACGACGAAACACGGAGCTGTCACGCAGCGGAGCCGTTCCGCAGCCGTTACGCATCTGGTGGAAATTGGGGGTAACAATACAGCGACGGACAAAAGGGAGTGAGCAAACACAGACTTAAATACTCAGAAACGGGGGCGTGGTAACAAACAGGATAACGAGATGACGACGGGGAAATACAAATATGGGCAAGACTGAACCAACTAATACAAAACCAAAAGGGGGGAACACAGGACTAAACCATTATTATAAGGAAACATAGGGGGGAAAACACTAGGAAAACAGAACAGGACAAAATACTGACATTACACCCACCTCCCCAAAAGGCGCGCCTCGCGCCGTCTAACATCCATAGGGGAGGGAGGGTGGGCGCCCTGGAGACCGCTAGACAGGGATACAGGGAACACAGGATACAGGGGCGGTCTCCAGGGCAGACTGTCCAAGAGGCCATGGCGGGTCAGGGGGATCTGGAAGCCATGGCCGCGTAAACAGTCCGGGAGGCCATGGCGGATCTGGGGGCTCAGGAAGCCATGGCCGGGTAAACTGTCCAGGAGGCCATGGCTGATCAGGGGAGTAGCCCCCCTCCCAAAATTTTCTTGGGGGAACCTAAGGCATAGTCCACCCAGGAGAGCACGGAAGGGCGTGCTGGAGAAAGCGCCGGCTCTGGAGGGGGTGCTGGAGGCGACACCGGCTCTGGAGGGCGCGCAGGAGAGAGCTCCGGCTCTGGAGGGCGCGCAGGAGAGAGCTCCGGCTCTGGAGGGTGAGCTGACTCTGGAAGGCGAGCAGGAGGGCGCGCTGGAGGAGGCGTCGGCTCTGGACGGCGCTCTTGAGGAGCGGGCTCTGGACGACGCTCTAGAGGAGCAGGCTCTGGACGGCACTCAGGGCGAGCGGGCTCTGGAGGGCTGGACGACCCCAGCGGACACTAGGGGGGAAAACACTAGGAAAACAGAACAGGACAAAATACTGACATTACACCCACCTCCCCAAAAGGCGCGCCTCGCGCCGTCTAACATCCATAGGGGAGGGAGGGTGGGCGCCCTGGAGACCGCTAGACAGGGATACAGGGAACACAGGATACAGGGGCGGTCTCCAGGGCAGACTGTCCAAGAGGCCATGGCGGGTCAGGGGGATCTGGAAGCCATGGCCGCGTAAACAGTCCGGGAGGCCATGGCGGATCTGGGGGCTCAGGAAGCCATGGCCGGGTAAACTGTCCAGGAGGCCATGGCTGATCAGGGGAGTAGCCCCCCTCCCAAAATTTTCTTGGGGGAACCTAAGGCATAGTCCACCCAGGAGAGCACGGAAGGGCGTGCTGGAGAAAGCGCCGGCTCTGGAGGGGGTGCTGGAGGCGACACCGGCTCTGGAGGGCGCGCAGGAGAGAGCTCCGGCTCTGGAGGGCGCGCAGGAGAGAGCTCCGGCTCTGGAGGGTGAGCTGACTCTGGAAGGCGAGCAGGAGGGCGCGCTGGAGGAGGCGTCGGCTCTGGACGGCGCTCTTGAGGAGCGGGCTCTGGACGACGCTCTAGAGGAGCAGGCTCTGGACGGCACTCAGGGCGAGCGGGCTCTGGAGGGCTGGACGACCCCAGCGGACACTCTGGAGGGCTGGGCGTCACCAGCAGAGACTTAGGGAGGCTGGGCGGAACCAGCGGAGACTCTGACTTGGCAGTAACCATCTTGGCCGGGAACTCAGGAACGGCGGCCATCTTGGCCAGGGATTCAGGCTTGACGGCCATCTTGGCCGGGAACTCAGGAACGGCGGCCATCTTGGCCGGGAACTCAGGAACGGAGGCCATCTTGGCCAGGGATTCAGGCTTGGCGACCATCTTGGCCGGGAACTCAGGAACGGCGGCGATCTTGACCGGGAACTCAGGCTTGGCGGCCATCTTGGCCGGGAACTCAGGAACGGCGGCCATCTTGGCCGGGAACTCAGGAACGGAGGCCATCTTGGCCAGGGATTCAGGCTTGGCGGCCATCTTGGCCGGGAACTCAGGAACGGCGGCCATCTTGGCAGGGAACTCAGGAAAGGCAGCCATCTTGGCCAGGAACTCAGGAACGGCGGCCATCTTGCGTGCAGACTCTGGCGTGGCAGCCATCTTACTTGCAGACTCTGGCATGGCAGCCATCTTGAGAGCAGATACTAACATGGCAGCCAACTTGCTTGCAGACTCTGGCATGGCAGCCATCTTGCTTACAGACTCTGGCATGGCAGCCATCTTGCTTACAGACTCTGGCATGGCAGCCATCTTGCTTACAGACTCTGGCATGGCAGACATCTTACTTGCAGACTCTGGCGTGGCAACCATCTTGAGAGCAGATACTAACATGGCAGCCAACTTGCTTGCAGACTCTGGCATGGCAGCCATCTTGCTTACAGACTCTGGCATGGCGGCCATCTTACAGACTCTGGTGTGGCGGCCATCTTGTGAGCTGACGCTGACGTGGTTGCTGACAGGCTTGATCGCGGAGAGGAAGCCTGAGGTACTGGGCTGAGGGCGGCGGCCGGCGGATTAGAGCGCGGGGATGAGGCCGGCCGCATCGTGCTGAGGACAGTGGCGGAGCTTTGGAGGATGACTGGGGATTTGGGACTGGGCTGGCTGCTCGAGCCGTTGACACGGTATGTGGAGTTTCTTGGCTTAGGACAGGCTGGCGCGTTGCGCTGTGTCTGGGAGGGGGCTGAAAGATGAGACCTAATCGGACTCTGAATTTCTTCATTTCAAAATCAGATCCATTTAAATAGAGAATAAGATTGATAAACACGATCAAGGGGAAGCTACAAGCAGGAAGATCGCAGCATATCGTCTCATCATCCAGCCCCAAAACAAACACAGCGCAGAGAGAAGCTTCATGCCAGCCTACCTGGTGGGAGAGCTCAATGAATTCCTCCACATACCGCTCCAACTCACGACCGCCTTGCCGCAGTCCCCTCAGAGCTGCCTCAGCCCGACTCATCTTTTGTTGTTGGGTCCGTCGATCTGTCACAGTTATACCAGGTAGTAGAGTAGATATGAGAAGGCTGGAACCGGAGTAGAATCAAACACTGATATTTATTGTAAAGGAAACCAAAAAAAAAACAAAGAACATGGAGCGAAACTGACAGAAGTAACAATACATCGACGGACAAAAGGGAGTGAGCAAACACAGACTTAAATACTCAGAAACGGGGCGTGGTAACAAACAGGATAACGAGATGACGAGGGGGAAATACAAACATGGGCAAGACTGAACCAACTAATACAAAAGCAAAAGGGGGGAACACAGGACTAAACCATTATCATAAGGAAACATAGGGGGAAAAACACTAGGAAAACAGAACAGGACAGGACAAAATACTGACATATGTCTATAATATGTACTATTACTTTATCACTTTAGCACATCCTTGCTGAATAAAAGTATTACTTTCTTTCAAACAAAGAAAGAAGGAATAAAAAACTTATTCCAAACTCTAAATGGTAGTGTATATTGTTACAAAAGATTTATATTTCAAATGAATACTATTCTTTTTAATGTTTTATTCATCAAAGAATCATAAAAAAGGTATCACAGGTTCCAAAAAAACTTTCCAACATTGAGAATGAATCAACACCTTAGAATGATATCTGAAGGATCATGTGACACTGAAGGCTAGAGTAATGATGCTGAAAATTCAGCTTTGCATCACAAGAATAAATTATATTTCAAAGTATATTAAAACAGAAAACCACTATTTTAAATTGCAATAATATTTCTCAATATTACAGTTTTTTCCCTTGTGTTTTTAATCAAATAAACGCAGCCTTTGATGAGCAGAAAAGACTTCTTTGAAAACTGCAAGGAAGCCTTTTGAGTTTCTGTGATAAATGCTTTTTACAAATCTGTGTGAAATTCTGTAATAATCTGTCCACAAAAATATTGAAAATTCTGCAAATGTGATAAACTAATAAAAACACTGAAACACGCAGTGCAACGAGTGAATCAATACTGACGAAAACGAAAATTAAAACCATTTGAAATTCAGATGTGATGTGTGTTGAAAAATTTATATTTTTGACACCACTGTATCTAACTATTTTTCAAATGTTTAGCTTGACAGTAGTCTTTAAATTATTAAATAGCTTACCTACACTATCATCATCAAAACATCAGCAATATTGTACATCACCATTTAATATATATGTGGAATGCAAAAATCTGTGACGAGCTTCACAATTGACCTTGAGGAAAAATCCTCCTCCACCACAAATCCAAGCAACTTTACTTGGTTATTAATATGTTACAAGTCTACAACACGCTAAACCCAACCTGTGGCTAGAAAGCACAGTAAAGGTGTTGGGAGAAATGCCTGTACATTTATAGAGCGTTCATTTTTTGTCTATCATCAACTAAAACTATTTTAATCAAATTAAGGAAGGGGTCTTTTCACAAACTATGATGACTTGTTTTCCATAATTGTGACCCTGAACCACAAAACCAATCATAAGGGTCAATTTTTTGAAATTGAGATTTATACATCGCCTGAAAGTAGGGCTGGACAATATATCGAACGATTTACGTCTCTGTGTATTAATTGCCGCTCCAGCGGAACCTGAGCGGAACGCACGTGATGGAGATTTACTACTAATCAAAGTACCGGTTTCATTGACTAAACGTGCCTCACAATATCGTTCGATATATTGTCCAGCCCTACCTGAAAGCTGAATAAATAAGCTTTTCATTGATGTATTCATTTGTTAGGATAGGACAGAATTTGGCCGAGATGCAATTATTTTAAAATCTGGAATCTGAGGGTGCAAAAAAATCTAAATATTAAGAAAATCACAAATATAAATTTGTTCATATGTTCTTAGCGATGCATTTTACTAATCAAAAATTAAGTTTTGATATATATTTACAGTAGGAATAAGGGTGTGTGATATATATCTTCTGCGGTAATAACGTAATTGTTGTTTTAACTATGTGTGATTTTTTCACTACATTATCAGTCTATTAAAATGCACAAAGAATGATCACATAATTCAAGATATGGGGGCAGAAAATGTATGTATTTATATCATTTTATATAGTTAATATCACACGATTTCCTTCAAAAATCTGCATGACCACAAATGTGATATTGATTTTATATTAATATTAAAAGACTTATGTTTTAGACAGCATATTTCCTGTTTTTGCTCAGTTTCGCCAACAAAAATCATCATAGGAAATTTACAAAATATCTTCATAGAACATGATCTTTACCTAATATCCTAATGATTTTTGGCATAAAAGAAAACTCAATAATTTTGACCCATACATTTCATTGTTGGCTATTGCTATAAATATACACTATATTGCCAAAAGTATTCGCTCACCTGCCTTGACTCGCATATGAATTTGACATCCCATTCCTAATCCATAGGGTTCAATATGACGTCGGTCCACCCTTTGCAGCTATAACAGCTTCAACTCTTTTGGGAAGGCTGTCCACAAGGTTTAGGAGTGTTTTTTCACTGGAACTAAAGGGCCAAGCCCAGCTCCTGAAGAACAACCCCACACCATAATCCCCCCTCCACCAAACTTTACACTTGGCACAATGCAGTCAGACAAGTACCGTTCTCCTGGCAACCGCCAAACCCAGACTCGTCCATCAGATTGCCAGATGGAGAAGCGCGATTCGTCACTCCAGAGAAAGCATCTCCACTGGTGTAGAGTCCAGTGGCGGCGTGCTTTACACCACTGCATCTGACGCTTTGTATTGCACTTGGTGATGTATAGCTTGGATGCAGCTGCTCGGCCATGGAAACCCATTCCATGAAGATCTCTGCGTACTGTTCTTGAGCTAATCTGAAGGCTACATGAAGTTTGGAGGTCTGTAGCGATTGACTCTGCAGAAAGTTGGCGACCTTTTCGCACTATGCGCCTCAGCATCCGCTGACCCCGCTCCATCAGTTTACGTGGCCTTCCACTTTGTGGCTGAGTTGCTGTCGTTCCCAAGTGCTTCCAGGTTCTTATAATACAGCTGACAGGTGACTGTGGAATATTTAGGAGTGAGGAAATTTCATGACTGGACTTGCTGCCCAGGTGGCATCCGATCATAGTTCCACGCTGGAATTCACTGAGCTCCTGAGAGCGACCCATTCTTTCACAAATGTTTGTAAAAACAGTCTGCATGCCTAGCTGCTTGATTTTATACACCTGTGGCCATGGAAGTGATTGGAACACCTGATTCCGATTATTTGGATGGGTGAGCAAATACTTTAGGCCAGTGGTTCTCAATCCTGGTCCTGGGGGACCCCTGCTCTGCACATTTTGCATGTCTCCCTTATTTAACACACCTGACTGAGATCATTAGCTGATTAGTTCAGTTCATGGATCTCTCTCCTCATGAGCTGATGATCTCAATCAGGTGTTAAATAAGGGAAACATGCAAAATGTGCAGAGCAGGGGTCCCCCAGGACCAGGATTGAGAACCACTGCTTTAGGCAATATAGTGTACTTGTGCTACTTACAACTGGTTTTGTGGTCCAGGGTCACAATTATCAACATTGTAAGTCTGCCGTTCATTTACAAAAAGAAAACTAGCTAATGCTGTTGTGTGAGTGTTCATAATACAATTCTAATGTTTTTTCTCTCTTTTGACCACCATAATCAATCTCTTTATTTATTATATTGATTAATCTCTTTATATCTCAATTTTGCTCTTTCTGAAAGTCATAGAAATGTTGTGGATTTTTTTCCCTTTTCTGTTGGAGCAGATAGGGAAACATAATTCACCACTATAGAATTTAACCCACCTGTGAGTTCTAAGATCCCTGAAAATATTTAAAGGGTCCACAGGTTTTAATTTTCATAAATGGATTAAATATGACAACTATCGCAAAGAGGGTCCTGCTGACAGACTCGAAATTAAAGAAGCCTCATGTGGACACATGGACTTTGTCACGCCCCGTTGGACTGTCTGTGTTGGTTTTGCCCATTGTCACACCTCTTTGGACTATTCATGTTGGTTTCTCCCTCTTATGCCCATATTTGGTTGTTCCTGTCTTTATTAATTATCACCCACACCTGTCAATGTCTGATTAGCCTGTCAAGTTGGTTTGTGTTCAGTGTTTCTTGGTTCAATCACAAGGTTACTTTGATGTGTGTTCAACTGCCTACCTGTCTGGATTTACCAGTTTGGATTTATTAAAAGACCTGTCGTTGCATTCTCGTCTTTGTGTGCTTCAGTTATACACACATCTGTGACAGACTTCAAGTTAAGAAAGTAGCTGACTCACCACTGGACTCTCCATGATTCCTTTCAGAAAGATGAGATCCAGGTCATTGGCTGTGGTGGAGCTGGTGCTGTCACTCAAGGTGTCCAGAAGACTCTGCATCGCTGAGGATGAGAAGACAAAAGAGTTCACAGGTTAGAAAGAAGACATTTCTCCATCCTTTCATAGAGAAACATTCCACTCAAATGAGAGTACATTAAAAATTAATCCATCTCTATTCATTTTTTTTCATTAGTTTATTAGACAGTCTATGCCAGTCTATGCATGGTTCAAGCTGATGGAGGCTCATACATAAAACTTGATTAAGCTTTGAAACATAGACTCAACCAGTTTAAGAGAGTGCACTCAAATGACAAGCACTTCTGGAGACAAGAAACTGGCAACTGAAAAATGCATGAATAAAACATGATATTGAGATAATTCAGACTCCACCATACACTGTTCAAATGACAGAACTGTTAATGGGGAATAAATGTATTGTTTTCAACATCTGCCCACTGATCAAAGACAAAGTTTTTCCTCTTCAATGAAAAACAAGCAAATCATTTTTTAAAAGAAACCTCATTAAAATCTTCTAACATCATGTTTCATGGCAGATAAGAGAGACAGCAGATGATTTATAGCCTTCCATGAATCATTTTGCTAAAATAATGTTTCTGGATTGCTTGAATAGTCCTCATTATTTATCCGTTGAAGTCCTTGTTTGTACATGTTTAAGATCACTAGAAAAAAAAAAAAGATAAAAGAAATATTGATTTTTTTGCTCGGGAAGCACTTAAATAAACATGAGATAAGATCAGAGCAGTGGAGAACCATCAAAACTGAATCTCCTCAAAGAGAGTTTCATGAAAGGAAGTTTTTAAAAAAGATCCATGGGACCCTTGCAGCTCCTATGTAATTCTCTTAAGTTCCCCCTGCAGCAATCTGTATCGCTCACACAGAACATGTTTCCCTTGTGTTCCCAACTCTAATTCCTTTGTTCAGTTTTGTTCAGTTCAGTGTTCAGACATATTGTATAGTCTACTTCAAACCAAACAGGTTTTAAAAAATTAAGGTTAAATTTTGAATAAAAAAAATTGGAAACTATTTGTTAGCTTTTTTGGAACATAAAATGGGGTATTATCTAAATGTAAAAGATGTCAAGTTCAGTAAAGATTTATCTTGGTTTATTTTACTTACAATTGAAGTCAAAAGTTTACATACACCTTGCAGTATCTGCAAAATTTATTTTTTTTCACCAAAATAGAAGGGATCATACAAAATGCATGTTGTTTTTTTATTTAGTACTGACCTGATTAGATTTCACATAAAATGCATTCACATATAGTCCACAAGAGAAGATAATACTTAAAATTCATAAAAATGACCCTGTCCAAAAGTATACATACGCTTGATTCTTAATACTGTGTTGTTACCTGAATGATCCATGTTTTTTTTAGTGATAGTTGTTCATGAGTCCCTTGTTTGTCCTAAACAGTTAAACTGCCCACTGTTCTTCAGAATAATCTTTCAGGTCCCTCAAATTCTTTGGTTTTTTAGCATTTTTGAGTATTTGAACCCTTACTAAGAGGGACTCATATGCAACTATTACAGAAGGTGCAAGCCCTCACTCATGTTTAAGTTAAGTTAAATGTACCATCCTCTTCAAATTCCAAAGGTTTCCAAACCCCCTCTTTGGGTAAAAGTATATGCTAAATGCATAAATGTCAAAAAAAAAAACACCAACATCATATATATGGAATTATGCAACTGTATTGTAATACATTTTTATTAAAACATTTATTCCCAATCCTAGTATTGGGCACATTTCGGATGTCTGGATATGTCTAACACACCTATTTCAACTCATCTCATCAGTAAAGTGCTCACAGACTGAATTGAGAATGTCAAATAGGGGACACATACGCAGCAGTATTGGAGATGCTCCAGGGTCAGAATATTAAAATGTATGCGTAGGTGTCTCTTTAATCACATGAATACATTTCAGCATTAGAAGACACAAACATTGCCATTTTTCATTTCATGGAATTAATCAGATCCATAAATCCTTTATGAGGTTTGCAGTGAGAGCTGAAAGGTGAAATAAAGTTCTCTCTGGACTCAAAGCACAAAGCAGTGAATTAACCTCTCCATATGATCAAGGTCAACCACTTTCCCAAGACTGTTGCTAAGCAGTGACAGTGAATGTGAGGTAAACTGCCTATGTGTGTGTGTATGTATTCTCATAGGGATAAGTCACATACAAGATAATAAACCTCTTCCTTGCTCCTGGATCTCCTTCTATGATGGAAAACAAAACAAAGGTTGGCCATTTAAAGAATAACATCTGGTATTTTCTGTGGCTCTGTTCCAAAACTAGAAAGCAGCCTATCTAGACAGCATATAAGTGTGTACCTGATGTAAAAAAAAAAAAAGCTCAGTGATGCCCCAGAAGCAAAAACACAATGCATTAAAGGGCTCATCAGATGCAAAACTAACTTTTACATGTTTGAACATTAATGTGTGTTGGCAGTTTGTGTACACAACCACCCTACAATGATAAAAATCCACCCAGTGGTATTTTTTAATCATTAAAAATAATATCCCCTTTTTAAAATCAGGTCATTCTCAGCTTCTTGTTGGTGTGACAACACACTGACAGAGGTGCTCCCACGATAGTTGATTGACATGAGTGCCTTACCTTAGACCCGCCCTCACCGAGCTGAAACAGCCCGACTCCGATCGCCATTGTGTGACTCAGGTGCAGAGGAAGACAAGAATGTCTCAAATTGAGCGACTGAGGTGTTCTGTTGTTGGATGTAATAATGAACAAGCAATAGTCATTTACTCCCGACATCTGAGCCGCTGAAGACGCAGAGGATAACATTAATTTCATTTTTAAAAGGAAAGCGCCGATCTCGATCTACATATGCATCTATGTTCGTGCAATTCATTCCTGATGCAGCTTCACCCACCACAGAAGTGAGTATAAGGGTTTTTTATGCATCTTTGCAAAGGCCTTTCTTAATAACGTGCTTGTTGGCAAGTTTCACTGCTAAATGCGGCTAAACGCTGCTAATCATTACGGCTCATAATCCCACAGCAGAAAGGGTGGGGCGAATAGACCTCATTTGCATTTAAAGGACCATGCAATAAAATGAGTTGATGTTTTGCAGGGCTGATTTTGACAAGGTAAAATGTTTTTTTTTACACTACTATTGAGAATTTGTACCCAAAGTATATTATGGGGTGGGGTGGGGGGGGGGCTATAGAAGCTATAGAAGATACTTACATATTTCCCAGAAGACAAAATATGTTACATTTACCCTGATCTTCAAATTCAAAAGGTTTTCACCCCCAGCATTTAATGCATCATGTTTCCTTCTGAAGCATCAGTGAGAGTTTGAACCTTCTGCAATAGTTGCATGAGTCCTTTAGTTGTCCTCAGTGTGAAAAGAGGGATCTTAAAATCATACAGTCATTGTTGGAAAGGGTTCAAATACACAAAAATGCTGAAAACCCAAATAATTTGTGGCACCTGAAAGATTTCTATGAAGAACAGCAGGCAGTTTAACTGTTCAGGACAAACAAGGGACTAAACATCTATCACTAAACAAAAAACAGCTGTGGATCATTCAGGTAACATGTAAGCTTATGAACAGGTTTTTTTTTTTTTAGAAATTCAACTATTATATTCTCTTGTGGACTATATGTAAACATATAGTGTGAAACATCTTATTCAGGTCAATAAGTAAATAAAAAATAACGTGCATTTTGTATGATCCCTCTTATTTTGGTAAAATAATTAACATTTTGCAGATTCTGCAAGACTTCAACTGTATATATTAGATTATAACACTTAAGATCTACTAATTCTACTTAATATAAATTGCAATTAACATGCATTTAAACTTTAAATCAGTTAATGCAGATTGAACTTTAGTGTACTGTAAAGTATATTATTTCCATAATTAGTACTCTTTTAAGTGTGGCTGATTAGTCTTTGGACGAGAGATTGTGATCTGACAAAGCAGCTAATGGAGTTTTGCTATAAACTTTTTACCACATACAGTACTTTTAGATTATTTTGTTGTTGTTGACATTACAACTAAAAACTCCCATTAAAAATTACCCATAAGCTAAGAAGCAGCAAGCAGGTCTCATACTTCTGGGGAAGTCCCACGCCAGCCGAGCAACTACCATTAAGATGAATGGAAACGCTAACGAATAAGCTCTCTCCAGGTATTATAGACCTGCTTGTTATAATTAATACATCAAGAAGCTTTGTAATGTATATCTCCATGGAAACACGTCCTTCTGGTCTGTCTCAGAGCAGGGGGGTCAAGCTCATTACTAACTCTGGGTCGACATCCTGCCGAGACTGAGTGACATTTAAGCTGAAAGGACACAGCAAAGATACACACGGACATGTTTTTGAGTCTGACCCTTGAGACCTTCAAGCTTTGGTGGATTAGAATTCTAAAACATGTTTTGTAAGGACTGTATATGTGACTAACTTTTGCATAATGATTTGAAGGACATGCTTTGATGCTCAACAAGCATCTGTCACTGTATGTCTGTCTCACACTGAACACATTCGCACTGGTCACATTCAAGTCGCAGCTTTCTGTAATGCTTATCTTGATGTAAGAGCTGCATTTCTGTTTATTTTCCCAGTTCAGGACTACCGCTGAGTGTTTGGCTTCTGACTCATTTCCATTCCTCCACTCCTTTAGAAACAGAGAAAGCCTGTAGTATTTAGTTTTCACTTAAGTACAACATTCATTTCCTGGAACTGTTTTAACCTCCTCATTCACTTGCACTAATTTAAGCTCTGCATGAAGCCTGGTTGATAAAGCAAGTTTAGTTGGCATGCAGTCACATCAAATTCTATTTCTTCATCTATTCAACTGTCAAATTTTTTCTCAATTTTTGCTTTCATTTGTTTTTCATTCTGAGGAAGTTTACCCTGCTGTCACGCTCATTTTCTCAACTGGAGCTCAAAGTCTGTGACTGATTGTTTCTCCTAATAATATTCAGCCAGCACTGTCAATGCTCAACTCATTTCCGGGCAAAAACGCATAATGGCAAATAAGCAAATATTTCATATTGCATAAGCAACCAAACATAGCTATCATAATTTGACCTGTCTCAATACATACTCCTAAATAATTTAAAAGGGTGCATTTTCAGTTATTGCTGCCAGTCTTTGCTTAAAGCAAGAGGTTAAACAAAGTAAAACATATAGTTTAATAATAATGGCTTGCTACCAAAAGAATTTTAATAAAAGCCTGGACTATTATGTCATTCATTATAAAATGTATTATTTTAAATACATTTAATTTACAATTATTTTAATAATAGTTAAGATCGCTAAATAAACAAAAAAAATATATATGAAATAATATAATACACACCATAGTATTTTTTCCAACCTGTATCTGTGGGAACTTTTTCGCAAGATGCAAAATATGTACCGCCATGTTTTGTGATAAATTCAATGTGAAATGTCCACTGAGTGGCACTAAAAGAGTGTTAGTTTTTTTTTCCTAGAACAGATGAACGTACATAATGTATGTTTTATGTGACGTTAGTTTTGTTAGTTTTCTGGCTTAAAATGTCTGTTGAGTGGCGCTATAACTTGTTTTAACGTTTTAAAATAACGTACCATCTGCACTACACCGAAACCTAGCCAATAGTACGAACAAACGTAAATGTGACATAAAAACGCAATCATGACGCTTTAGCTTGTTTTTCAATCTCTCATCTTTCAGCTCTTTCATCTTGAGTCATGTTTTTCACAGGATTAGTACCCAAAGATTCTGTATCCTAAGTCCAATTCCGTGCCGGCTGAGCGACTGAGTAAGCTTGTTACATCTGGAAAGCAAAACATAAGGAGCTGTAATCATAACTGTGTATGAAAACGATTACAAGTACTCACTATTTTACCATCTCTAGTGTCCATTTCTGTTGGAAACTGCAGGGATTTGTACTTATTGAGTCAATGGGTCATATTTCACATGCTATGAAAAAGTTCCCATAGGTATGTTTTCGTTATGAGATCAGGTAGTATTTTTTTACCTACATATATTTTTACAGTATCCACCTTCGAAATGAAAAATGTTTGTATTTAAAATGAAACTTTATATATTTAAATGTTCAGCATATCAACAGAGTGTATTAAAACTCAAGTCACTTAAACCTGCTCCTCATTTCTCCAAGTGATCTATTAATTGCAATCTGTTCATTCCCTGGAGCCCAAATTATTACTCACTTTTTTCCTGTTCTCATTTACTTGCATAAAGATGCCTCAACTCAATTTCTAATTACAGATTTCCAAACCCCTCATGGGTTTTAATGGACTGTCTTTAAATCTTTCGGGCCTTAATCTTGATCATTTCCTAGCTTGAACGATTTTCTTCTTATCTATGACTAATGATCTTATCTTAGTTTGTGTATCTGGTACTCACATAACAGTGTCTACCTTTAAAAACCCTTACTAAATAAAAAGACCCCAAAATACTAATACTAATACTAAAAATGTATTTATTAATACTAATACTAAAAATGTATTTACTAATACTAATAGCTATCTATCTATCCTGGGCCATGTTACCTGTTAAAGGGATAGTTCACCCAAAACTGAAAATGATGGTGTTTATCTGCTTACTTCCAGGGCATCCAAGATGTAGGTGATTTTGTTTCTTCAGTGGGACACAAACGAAGATTTTTAACCCAAACCTTTGCAGTCTGTTAGTCATACAATGACAGTCAAAGGGACCCATAGCTTTAGAGCCCTTTGAAGCTGCATTTTGGAAGTTTAAACTCGCAGGTAACAAGAAGTCCACTATATAGAGAGAAATTCTGAAATGTTTTCCTCAAAAACATAATTTCTTTATTACTGAGGAAAGAAAGACATGAACATCTTGGATGACAAGGGGGTGAGTAAATGATCTGTACATTTCTGTTCTGGAAGTTAACTTCTCCTTTAACTCGGCCTTTAACTTCTCCACCAAACTACTGCAGGAATGAAACTCACATTTCTGACAAGGTTTTCCACACAGCATTATGTAATTACATTTCTTCTTATGTGAAATCACATATCACCACTAGAACAACTGATCAAATCACTTTTGCTCCATCTGCCATCTCACTGTAGTGAATTACAGTCGTTGAGTTCCTAGACACAATCTGTCATTACACCCATAATTCTCTCCATTTATTTCTCAACAGCTTGTATAAACAGAGGACGCATCGCACCTACAATATTAAAAGACTCGTCTTGATAGTCTCTCATAAATGTGTCATTCTTTCTCATGTTTTGGACTGGAGCTGTCAACCCAGCTATTCATGCAATACACACAGCCGGCCCACAGGTGTGTAAGCATGTGATTAAATGTAATCATGCATTATTCAACAAGCAAACTGAATATTCATGAGGGCGACGCTGCTTACTGTGTTCACAAAAGATGTTGTCGATATATCGTCAGCCTCTCAAATGCCAAAGAAATAGAGCTTAAATAGATAGTTTAGTCAAATGAAACTTAAAGGAGTAGTTCGCTTTCAGAAGAAAAATTTACAGGTAATGTACTCATCCCCTTGTCATCCAAGATGTTCATGTCTTTCTTTCTTCAGTCGTAAGGAAATTATGTTTTTTGAGGAAAACATTTCCGGATTTCTCTCCATATAATGGACTTCTAAGGTGCCCTCGAGTTTGAACTTCCAAAATGCAGCTTCACAAAGCTCTAAATGATCAAAGCCGAGGAAAGAAGGGTCTTATCCAGCAAAACGATTTTCTAAAAAAAAATTACAATTTATATAGCTCTGAGTGTACTCTGTTCTTCCTCGGCTGGGATCTTTTAGAGCACTTTGAAGCTGCATTTTAAACTGCATTTTGGAAGTTCAAACTCAGGGCACCATAGAAGTCTATTATATGGAGAGAAATCTTCAAATGTTTCCCTTTAAAAAACACAATTTTCTTTACGACTGAAGAAAGAAAGACATCTTGGATGACAAGGGGGTGAGTACATTATCTGTACATTTTTTTTCTGAAAGGAAACTACTCCTTTAAGTCATTAATTACTCACCCTCATATTGTTCCAAACCCGGAAGACCTTTGTTCAGCTTCAGAGCACAAATTAAGATATTTTTTGATAAAGTCCGAGAGCTTTCTGACCCTGTATAGACAGCAGCACAACTGACAAGTTTAAGGCCCAGAAAGCTAAAGGCATTGATAATATAGTCCATGTGGCATCAGTGATTCAACCCTAATTTTATAAAGCTACGAGAATACTTTTTGTTCACAAAGAAAACTAAAATAATTACAGTGCACAGCATAAATGAGTACACCCCCTCTAAAACTTAACAAATTGAGCAATTACTCTTCACTTGAAAGACATATTAGGATTCTTTGGAGATATAATGTTCCAACAGGCCTGCTTGATCAATTACCAAAGAAGAATGTCAAAATTATTTAGCAAATTAAGATTTTCATGTCAAAGTGATAAAATGTTGGGTTGCAAAAATGAGTACACCCTCCCGAAAGTTACTAAATAAAACTAAAAAAGAAAACAAAAGTGTAGGTTTAAAGCTATTTTTGATCAACCGGTAAGTATACTGAACCAAAATTTTTAAAGACAAGTAATATCCTGACAGTTAAAGGCATTTTATAGCCTACTGAATCATACACAGACTTAATGCTGTCAACAATGAAACCACTTGGGAGAGAACTGCCAGGTGACTTATTTCTTAGCAGAAAAGAGGACAGTGGTACAAGAGGAATACCAAATTATTGTTTTAAGTGTGAAAATATAGCAGAAGTAGCACTGACATTCAAAAACAATGGACTTGTGACAAGGCTCCTGAAATAACCAGGTCTTCACTTTAAGTTTTCATGTAATGATGAGTGAATTTTTGCTACAAAATGAGGCGGAGAAATACCATGTAAGAGTATCAGAGCCGGCAAAAGCTATGAAAAGAGTGACACTTTATCTCACAGAGTACGAAGCAGCCTGCAGAAGTGACATGCATGGTTATTGTCACCACTAGAATTACCTACTGTAGCCAAAGCACAGTAAACTCATTTAACCTCTTCCAAGGCCCATATTTACAAAATATAGACTTCTGGGAATCCATACTCTGGTGTTCTGGTGTTGCTACAGAAGGAGTACAGCGAGTGCTGGTGCCTGGTACCTACCTACCGTGATGTTCAGTGGTAGTAAAGCCCTTCTACAGGGATGTATGAGTGCTGAGGGTGTGAGGGAGCTGTGTTTTATCAGTGCTGTCATGAATTCACACACTACTGTGTGATGTAAACTGAAACTGCAGATGCTACCCTCCCCTCATTCCCTGCATTATTGGGCATTTTTTCAGCATGACGATGAGGATATTTATTCTCCCAAGGTGAAAATCCTTCAGTGGACATGTATTTCACTCAGTATTAACACTCTTGAGCAGCTGTGGGGGATTCTGTAGAGACGAGCTAAGCAAAACTCCCCATTAAAGACCAGGGCATTTAAGGAGGTCGTCCTCCAGGAGTTAATCAGGACAGATGTGAAAATTTGCCATGAACTTGTACACTCAGTGCCAAGAAGGGTCAGAGCAGTATACTTAATGTTCTGGAGGACATATTAAGTACTAGAATATTATACATTTGCTGAATTACATATAGGGTGTACTCATTTCTGCAATCCATTATTTAAACAAAATTGGCTAATTTACTTATATTACAGAACATATTGGCATATATTTTGTTGTTTTTACTAAATATATGTTTAATACATTTAAATATTGCCATCTTTCCATGAATTATATTAGTGATCATTAAGAAAATGCATCTTTTCTATATATAAAGAGGGGGTGTAATCATTTATGCTGTGCACTGTACTTAATTCAACAATTTCTTCTCTTCCTGTTAGCCTTCGACGCACGTTCACAAAAGTACCACAGCACATCTATGCAGGGTCAGAAAGCTCTCGAATTTCATCAAAAATATGTGTTTGGAACCACATGAGGGTGAGTAATTAATGACAGAATTTTCATTTTTCAGTGTACTGTCCCTTTAATTCTAGAATAAAAAGTTGTGCTGACAGTCCAATAATACTGCTTTATGACCAAGGAAATGGTTCAAATAAGTTTAAAGAAACTGCATTGTGAAAAGATGCAATGGAATGTATTCCACTTATAAATGACTGCATTTTGAGACTCAAAGAAAGGGAGTCAAGAGCGAGAGGAAATCTGGAAATAAAGGAAGTTGTCAGACTCATTCTCTCCAGGCAGCTGTAACAAACACAGGATGTGCTCTCATGCACAAAGCTAATTGGACACTAGTTTGTCACCTCTCTTTTAACACACCCTTCTCTGTCTCTCCTTTCCACATGCACACACATATTCAGTTCTAGAGAAGGATATAAAAATTTTGGTGGCGGTTTTTATATATAAGGGTATTCATAATGCGTTTATAAGGTTTTATATTTTAACAGTTGTATGTTAAAACCTCCTTTATAATACAATGCCTTTCGATATTTATAATCAATTTTTTAATGAATTCCAGAAATTGCATTCCTTGATCATGCAATCAAACACCAGAAAGATAAACTACATAAACTATCAATCAATTCATCCATCCTTCCAGCAGCACATGCTATTCAATCTGCAAAACTACGAAGCCCCAATTTCTTCAGTCAAATCACAGCATGCTTTTAAAGAGCTGAGGTGATCTTCCTCTCTCAGAGTCTTACCTCCCGGCCCCTCTAGAGAGCTGATCGATCCAATCTCCTCTAGGGACATTCTGTTATAGAGACTCCCAGCCATAGTTCAATTTCTCTGAAGCCTCTTTTCCTGCCTCTATGCGTTTCTTCCCTCTTTTCTGTTCCTTCACTTTTTTCACCTCCTTGACGTCAGCATCGGTTTCCAGAAAGCCTCCCCACCTCTCATTCTTCCTCTCGCATGTGCCTTCCTAGATGTTTTATTTCTTGATTGTTCCCTCCCTGTTTTGTGACACCTCTTCCTTGTTCTTCCCATTTTTGCCTTCCCTCTAAGATTAAAGACAGCATAAATGGCTGGGCTTTCCGCCTCCTAATATCCTTCTATCTGACTCTACCAACACAGATTCCAGATACACAGGTTGCCAGAGAATTTCAGCCACCTCCCCATCACTCCCTCTCTGATGCTCAAGATTGTGACAGACTCACCAAGAATGCTCAACATAGCTGTAAAAACCAAACACAGAGACCTAATTAGAAGAGACAATGTAAAAGAGAGAGACAGAAGAGAGAAAAACAAAAGAGGAGGAAGAGAAAATGGCTCACAAATTCTCCTCAGGAAAGAAGAATCACTTGAGAGCTCTCTATACAATCTAATCTGCTTAAAAGAGTCTCCTATGAAATTACACTGAAAGTTGAGACTTATTTAAGTTTCTTGGATCTCTGTTGTTTTATTCGTGAGAAAATGTTTTAGATAAGCTCTCAACAATGTCTCAAACCCTGCCAAGATATGTCCGCAATATTGTTGTGAGGTACCTTTACAATGATCTTGTTGTTAACTACAGTAAAGGTGTTAATCTTGTACAGTTACAATCAAAATTATTAAACTCCAGAGACTATAGTGCTTTACAAATACAAGCTTTTCTGAAGATCCAGGACTTTATGTAAATTGCATCTGTAACAGATTACTGGCATATTAAAGTGATAATCTCAATATACAGTTTAATGTAATATATTTGAGTTCTAGGATTTTCTAAAAACACAGCTATGTCATAATTATTCAACCTCTATTCAACGTTGCTGTTTTTTAGACACTTATTTGTATGGTGGGAAACAAAATTGTCTTAAAACACAATTAAACCTTTAGAAACTCTATTAGAAAACAATTATCTTGAGCCCATTGCCCATGCATGTGTTGAAGTTTGAGTAGCTAATAGGACAAAGTCAACAGAGCTCTCACAATAGCTATAGAAAGCTAAGAAATTATTTTATTATTTTATAAAGTCTAATGCTATATGAAGATGCCCAAGGCATTAAAAGTTCCTGGAGACACAGCTGGCAGCCTTATTTCTTAGTTTGAGGGTGTTGAAGAAGCACAATATCATAAAATGTATTATCAGAACAACTGAGGAAAAACCTGCAATGAACAGCCAAAGACTTCCAAGATGACCCAATGAAAGGTGGAAAAACATTTCAATGCAGAGTATAAATTGAACACAAGACAAGAATGAATTTCATGTTGAGGCATCTTGCAGAATACCACTCTTGACAAAGAAGAACATAAAACGCTGACTTGAATATTCTAAAATCAATTTGGATAGACCTGTGAATTTCTGGAATAATGTTTTATGGAGTGACCAAACTGGAACTTTTTGGACCTATGGATCAGCGGTATGTCTGGCAGAAGAACACCATCTTCATAGTCAAACATTTAGGTGGACCAGTCCTGCTACAGGGGTGTTTTACTGTTATAGGAAGTGGAAATCATGACTGTATGAAGGACATCTTGGATTGTTTGAAGTATCAGGCCATTTTGGCAAGAATTGTGATGCATTTGGTGCAAAGACTGAAGCTAATGAGCAATGGACTTTCCTGCAGGACAATCATCCGAAAGTAAACATTCAAATCTACTTATGTTTGCTTCAGGGATCAGTCATAGAATGTACTTGAGTGGCCTGTTCAGTCTCCATATTTAATTCTTATTGAAAATATTTGGTTGAGTTTGAAGAAAGCAGTGACAAAGTGAAAACCAAAGAGTATCAGTGATCTGAAAGCTTTTTTAGGCAGGAAATGAGCCAAGATTGCAGTAGAGAGGTGACAGAAGCTTCTAAGCACTTCCAAGCTGTGTTTATTAGTGGTTTTAAAGAATAAAAGATTCTGCACCAAATTTGACTTTTGGGGATTGAATAATTTTGAACATGAATGTTTAGAACAATTAGATTTTTTTATTTTATTTTTTATTATCAACTTTCATTCTCAGAATTACTCAAATGTGTATTATTTTGTATAACTGTCTCTAATAGTGTACTGATGCCTCTGCAGCAAAATGTCTTGCAGGTCAATGGGGTTGAATACTTTCGATTGTATATTTATTTATTATATATGTATATATTAAATGTTAGCTAATAATACATCAACTAATGTATTCAACTTGAAATGTTTAAATTACATAAGTATATAAGCATGCATTTGTCATTATAGACAAATGTACCTTGTGATAAACTGTTACCAAAGCAACTTATAGAAACAACAAAACCAGCGACAGCAAAAGAAACTAAGAGCCAGAAACTATATTTGTGCTGCAATGCATGCTGGAAACCGAAGAGCCAGTATGGTACTGTGGACACCACACTGTCACAGTTAATCTGTAAATAAACACGAGATGTCTATAATACAGACACAGATAAACACTGTGATTCTACAGCACAATACAATGCTGCTGCATCAATTATTCCCTGTTTCTGTTACAGTCACAGTAAACTATTTATATTTAATTGTTATACATTGTAGAAAGACTGCTATAATAATGATCAACTATTATCCAAAAAATATTGCAAATTCACACAGATTCCAGCAAATGTTTGCATGAAACATCAACACTGTAAACAAACTCTCTAAATGTAAACCTTGCAATACTGAACTGGAGAGTCCATTCTGTGCACATTTCTAACAGCTGGCTAAAGGACTTGTATGTATGATCAGTTAGCAGTCATGATGTTGGCAGCCAGTGTTTACTTGTGGCTAAGTGGACTTCATTATCACAAGTGTCAACTGAGGTGATATGAGGCTTGCTTCCTGTAGACAGACTCTGGATGACACAACACTTCAGCAATGGCAAGAAAAGCAGTTTCTTTGCTAATAGTGATGATGTACCAAAGTCTTGAAGGTTGATGCTCACAAGTGAAGTGGAAAGTTGATTGGGCTCTTTCTAGCGCTCAGAAAGAAATCTTTGCTAGTGCCATTGCCCAAAAACTGGAAGCACTGTCATCCCCTATAATGAAGACCCTGGACAGTCTTATCTTAACCCACATTAGATCCTAGATCAGCTCAAGACATTCTGTCAAGCACCACTTCATTCAGTGAGTAATTGAGCTGCCCTTCTGGATCAGCATGTTTAGGTGCTTACAATCTGCTGAAATAGCATTGCTCACTCAGCACACCACAATGCAGAAAGGCATGTAGGATACTACAGACTGGTAAAGCTACAGGTTTAAAACCTGAGCAGCATCTTAAAGTACAGCCACATTTCTAGAACAGTTATTAGTCAAATCTGTCTTTTCAGAATGATTCCAAGCTACTTCAACCCCAGTGTACAAGTCCTACAAAGAGCTCCAGAGAGCTGTAATTAGTAAGTCACTTTGGATAAAAAGTATTGATTTAATGGGCACTTGGGTCAACAATGTGCCAAGTTCTTAGAAATGCACTCTTTGTATTCACCTTGGCTTCATATGGTTTTAAAATCTTTTATAGCATTTAGAAGTTTACATGTGACCCTGGACTACAAAATCAGTCGTAAATAGCTTGCGTAAATTTGTAGCAATAGCCAACATTGTATGGGTCAAAATTATAGATTTTTCTTTTACGTCAAAAATCATTAGGATATTAAGTGACAATCATGTTGCATGAACATATTTTGTAAATTACCTACCATAAATATATCAAAACTTAATTTTCAATTTTTAGTAAAATGCATTGCTAAGAACTTCATTTGGACAAATTTAAAAGTGATTTTCTCAATTAAAAACTATTGTAGTTTGTTTTTATATAAATGGAATTATTTAAACTTCAGGTTGCACTTTATTTTAAAGAATTGTACTTACAGTGTCCTTAAAGTGTACTTGTCTAAGAAAGTACTGATGAATATAAGGTAATTACACTGTAAAACCCTACAAGTTACGGTAACTCAAACCATTTGAGGAAACCAATTGCCTTAAACCATTTAAGTTTTAAAACCAATAAATATGAGTATTATAAACTCATCTACATTGAGTTAAAATTAACTTTTTTTTTAAACATTAGCTTAGTCAATTATTATACTAACTCAACTTTTTAAGTTTATTCCACTCATTCAGTTTAAATTCAGGTAGCAAATCTAACTAAGTCTTATCAACTATATAGCTACTTAAATGGTTTGAAGAAGGGTAGGGTTAGGTTTAGGGTGGGTTCAGGGTTAGTACCAGAGGCGGACAGTATAATGTATTTTTACTCTGCTGTACTTTTTAAGTGTCTGTAATTTATCAGTGTTTTTCTTTTTCTTTTTTCTTTTTTTACTTCACAACATTCCAAAGTATATTATTGTAATTTTTACTGCACTATATTTCATAATAAATATCATGTAATACTTAATTACATTAGAAATCTATTACTTTCTTAATTACTTGAGTTTGTTTAATGTTTTTAAGTATTAAAAGTAAATCAAACAACACATTTTATTTATGAAATGTAGTGCAGTAAAAAGTGACAGCTGTAGCAGTGGCAGAAACCCTCCATCTTCCCCAGCTCCACCTGTATAGATCTGCTACTTGGTGATTCATGTATGCTATGGGGGTTATTTCATGAATGTGCAGCAGGAGTATTTCTTACATGGTCACAGCAGCATGTTGTAGATGTATTAAAAGTAGCGAGTCTTGGTACTTTCTCTGCCGCAGCAGCAGTGTAGCAGATTTTTCCGCCAAAACCAAACACATTAACATTGTCAAATACATTACCATGCCAATCCCTGTGAGAGGTGTCATGGCAGAACTATTTCTATTGTCTTTAAAATGTGTGTTCTGCAGAACATACTGATATGCATTTATGGTAAACTAGAATTACTTGAGAATTTTGATATTCCGGATATTCCAGATATTCCTATCCTAACAAACCATACACTTAATAATGATTTATTATATTATTATTTATTATAATTGTATTTAATTATTCAGCTTTCAGATAATGTATAAAACTGACCCTTATGGCTGGTTTTGTGGTTCAGGGTCACAAATGTATCTATGATTCTAAGCATTCATTTTCTCTTGTACATTTCTCTTTTGTTCTACGTCATTTCCTAATCTATCTTAGAGGCCAATTTAGTCTCTGTGCACTTCCAGTGACAGGATTATGTTAATATTTGCAAATATAAGGTCTAAAGTCCTTGTTTCTTTTATTTTACAGTCTACAAAACCTCCTGAGAAGACATCAGAGGACAGAAAGCACATAGCCAAAACAAACGTTCTGAGGTAGGTGGTATGGCTGCAGCCCCAGAGGGAGTAACTCAACATTTGGGTCACTAACCTGTGAATAAGAGTAACGTGTCCCAGGATGCACCATTTGTTATTCACACAAATTGGAAGTTCACCTCATTTTTCTTGGTATCTTGGTCTATTTTCTGTCTGTGTGCACAATCCATTCAGTGCGATCACAGAGCTGAAAGTCTCGGCTCTGAGCCAAGATTCTGTGCGGTGTAGGAGATTACAATGTGTGTATTCTCATGACTGCAGGTCAGCACTAAGAGCTCATTCATTTAGTAGCAAAAAACCTGCACAATGACAGAAAGATGGTAATGTCTGTGAAAAGACATACAATTTAAGGTGATGCTGATTTAAAAGATGCTTTAAGCAAAGGTATATTTGGTAACATTTTACAATAAGGTTCGAATTTCTTAAATTTGTTTTTGTTTTTTTCATATTTTATTTTCTTCCCTATAAAGGAAACAAACAGAGCAGCTAAATGGTACACTTTACAATTTTCCATTGTTTAGAAAAAGCAGTCCCACCTCAAACTATAAAAAAGCACACTTCTTGTGTGCTATAATTTGTTTATTATAAAATGTATTTTTAATCAATTTTTTATTGTTCTGCTTTTACATACACTACCAGTCAAAGGTTTTTGACTGTTTAAATGTTTTTTTAAAGAAAACATTCTGCTCACCAAGCCTGCATTTAATTGATCCAAAGTACAGCAAAACAGTACAATTCTGAAATATTTTTACTATTTAAAATAACTGTTTTCTATTTGAATATATTTTAAAATCCAAATTATTCTTGTGATCAAAGCTACATTTTCAGCATCATCACTCCAGTCTTCAGTGTCACAAGATTCTTCAGGAATCATTCTAATACGCTGCTTTGCTTGTTTGCTCAAGTTTCTTTGATTAATCCAAAGATCAGCATTTATCTGAAATAAAAAAAGCCTTTGTAACATTACCATTTAAAAGCTTGGAGTCAGTATAATTAAAGAAATAAATACATTTTTACTTAGCAAGGATGCTTTAAATTGATCAAAAGTGATGATAAAGATATTTATAATGTCACAAAATCCATTCAGCTGCTTTAAACATAATAATTCTAAATGTTTTTAAGCAACCAATCAGAATATTAGAATGATTTCTGAATGATTGTGAGGCTGGAGTAATGATGCTAAAAAATTCAGCTTTGAAATCAGAAATAAATTACGTTTTAAAATATATTTAAATAGAAAAAATTTAATAGTAAAAATATTTCAGAATTTTACTGTTTTTACCGTTCTTTGGATCAAATAAATGCAGGCTTGGTGAGCAAAAGAGACTTCTTAAAAAACATTAAAAATCTTACTGTTCAAAAACTTTTGACTGGTATTGTGGTCTTTGTTCTTTAATATTTCTACCTGCTATAAATTCCAAATGCTTATTTTATATAACTTGTCTTTCATCATTTGTTCTTAACACCAACTCCCCTGTTCTCAGAATAGTTTCTGTACAGAAGGATGTGATCATCTCTCAGTTTTTGTCTTTGTTGCAAAAGAACATCATAACAGAACAATGCATTGATTTTATTCTGTGTAGCCGTCCAGAGAAATACAATGATATTGACTCGAGTGTCTCTCCAATAAAAGCTAAGGTTTGAAGCTTGGCAGATGTGTGGATACTCAGTGAAGCACAAACATTTAATCCCAGTTTATTATGGGGTTTCAGCCAAAAATGGCTGACTGGTTTGTTATGGTTGTCACTGACTTTCCCTCCTCATTAGATCACAAAACCCTTTTGTTTTGAACTGGTAACAAACTCTACGTTCAGTAAATCATTAAGATAACACATCTTACCTGAGTCAGAGCTGGCGGATGCTACTGGCATTTTCGTTTTCTTTGAGTGTCTGTCCACGTACCAAATTTGTCAGAGGCCAACTAGAGAGAAAGAGAGAGAGGAATGGAGAGAGTTACTGTGTGAAAATCACATGGTCAGCCCAAGTATTCACCCCAAATCCACCCTCTCTGCAGAAAGCTGTAAAGCATTCAGTTCTGGATAGATTACTTACAAATTGTAGTTCATTACTGAATACAAATTACATGGCGAATACTGTAGTTAGAAACGTAACAATGAAGGGAAACAAGGTGAAAGGATCTAAACGCAGCTTTTTTAATAAGCAAAACAGAGAAGATACTCCAATGAGACTATGGCAGTAATGAAAAGCGTGAACACAGCAAACAAAAACGCAACATAAAAAAACAGGTGGATGAGAAACCAGAGTAAAAACTATAATCATTGTGGTAATCTATACATTTAGGAAATGTATTCTGATTACTTTTTATGTAACTAGTTTATCACAGATTTAAACAGGATGTTAATAAAATAAAAAAAAGAGAGAATTATTTTTTATTTTTTTTTAAAGAAGTTACTTCTGCTCTCCAAGCCTGTTGACCCAAAGTACAGCAAAAACAGTAAAAGCTTGAAATATTTTTAATATTTAAAATAACTCTTTTCTATTTGAATACATTTTTTAAATGTAATTTATTCCTGTGACAAAAGCTACATTTTCAGCATCATAACCCAACTCTTCTGTGTCACATGATCCTTCAGAAATAATTCTAACAGCTAATTTGCTGTTTAAGAAACATTTATTATTATTATCATTATTATTATTTAAAAAAACAATATTACTGTTCAAAAACTGGTAGTAAAATCATGTAATCCATTAAAAATAACTGTAATCTAATTATAGCCATTTTAAAACACCTAATTTTAAATACTTTTGGACAAAGTTATTTTTCACTCTATACATAACCATGAATTCAGCTGCCTGTTTCAATTTTTAAATCATAATCTGAAGCAGAAACCATCCAATTTCAGGTAAGCAAACAAAACAAGACTTTCAACATTTGTGACTCTAGACCACAAAATCATCATAAGGGTAAAATTTTTCAAAATTGAGATTTATACATGATCTGAAAGCTGAAAAAAATAAGCTTTGTATTGATGTATAGTTTGTTATAACAATATTTGAGCGAGATACAACTATTTAAAAATCTGGAATCTAAGGGTGCAAAAAAAATCTAAATCTTGAAATAAATCGCCTTTAAAGTTCTTAGCAATGCATATTACTAAGCAAAAATTAAGTTTTGATATATTTATGGTAGAAAATTTACAAAATATCTTCATGGAACATGATCTTTATTTAATATCCTAATGATTTTTGGCATTAAAGAAAAATCTATAATTTTGACCCATACAATGTATTTTTGCCTATTGCTACAAATATACCTGTGCTACTTACGACTGGTTTTGTGGTCCAGGGTCACATTTCACATAAATAGAAATCATCACAACATGCATTCTCTTGTTTTCTCTTGAGAAAGTAGTGCGTTACACTATCCCAGTGGGAAAATGAACATTTGACGCCATGGACAAATTTGGCTACTCTTTCACACTATTTTAGCGGCGCACCTGGATACACACACTGTTAAATGGCACTTCATAGCAGAGAGTTTAAAGGCGCTATCTTACGGTGCGACACGTCTACACACACACTGTGTTAAATATAGCTCTCACTGAAGCTGTTAAACTCTGACTGTGCACCTCAACAAGACTTTGCATAACCCAGCTGAATGTAGTATGTGATAAAGAGAGATTGTGTAAGTGTGTGTGTTACGCTCCAATGCTCTACAAGTCTCCTTAGCTTATTGTCAAAACCAAACCCTAAGTACAGAAACATGACAGCATATGAGCATGGAGAACTACTAACATGGTAATACAGTGTTTCTGGAGATTATGAGCAGGGTGTAAAATTAATTGCAACATCAAAACATAAATCAAGAAATTTCTCTTTGGTTTACAAGACAAACAAGATGATTTTCAACAGTAAAATCACAATGTTTTTGCCCACATTCAACAGCATAGAAGAATGCAATTGAAGTCTAAAAGTTTACATACACCTTGCAGAATCTGCAAAATGTTAATTATTTGACCAAAATAAGAGGGATCATACAAAATGCATGTTATTTTTTGTTTAGTACTGACCTGAATAAGATATTTCACGTAAAAGATGTTTACATATAGTCCACAAGAAAAAATAATAGTTGAATTAAAAAAAGTTACCCCTTTTAAAAGTTTACATACACTTGATTCTTAATACTGTTTTGTTACATGAATGATCCACAGCTGTTTTTTTTTTTTGTTTTTTTTTAGTGATAGTTGTTCAAGAGTTCCTTTGTTTGTCCTGAAAAGTTAAACTGCCTGCTGTTCTTTAGAAAAATCCTTCAAGTCCCACAGACTCTTTGGCTTTTCAGCATTTTTGAATATTTGAACCCTTTCCAACAAAGCAAGGGCTGTATGATTTTGCGATCCATCTTTTTACACTGAGAACAACTGAGGGACTCATATGCAACTATTACATAAGGTTCGAACGCTTACTGATGGTCCAGAAGAAAACACAAATCATTAAGAACTGGGGGGTTAAAACTTTTTGAATTTTAAGATCAGAGTAAATTTATCTTATTTAGTCTTCTGGGAAACATGTAAGTATCTTCTGTAGCTTCTGAAGGATAGTACTAAATAAAAAAGTATATCTAGGGAAAATAAGAAAATTGTACACATCTTCGTTCTGTTCAAAAGTTTTCACCCTCTGGCTGCATTGTGTGTTCCTTCTGGAGCATCAGTGAGTGTTTGAACTTTCTGTAATAGTTGCATATGAAGTCCCTCAGTTGTCCTCAGTGTGTAAAGATCTCCAAATTAAATAAAAAAAATAAAAAAAATAAAGTGCATTTTGTATGATCACTCTTATTTTGGTCAAATAATTAACATTTAGCAGATTCTGCAAGGTGTATGTAAACTTTTGAACAGTTTTTTCAGCAAATTTTTCATTTTTTGGGGAACTATTCCTATGGTACTCCAAACTTAGCCATAGTCATGAACACTGAGTGAAATATCTCTTTGCTATCTTTCTGTTACCATCTCTCTCTAACATGTCTGTTGTCACACTGGCTTCCCTCAGTGGCAGAAAACCCAGCAATCAGCTCCTCCTGCCAGAGCAGGAGCCTGAACACAGCTGTGTGTGTTACTGACAAGTGAGAGATAAGACACAGGAGTGATAGACAAAATTACATCTCTTAACACAAGAGAAAGACGAGAATAGCATTTCTTTCTTCAAGTAATGAAAGAAGCCAAAATACAGGGTACATCCTGAAGCAATCCTGATCTCAATAAAGACACGCTCTATTAATTCTTAGCAAAGCTCAGTTATCTCTACAAAAACGATGAAGTCTGTGCCATTAGTGTTGCCAAATGAGATTCCTGGTCTTATTGTTTCAGATTCATTAGTGTAAATAACTTTCTTTAGAACAGCTCAACACAATCTTCTGGCAAATATTTCACCCAAAAATGAAAATTCTGTCATTAATTACTCACCCAGGTTATTTCAAACCTGTAAGACCTTCATTCATCTTCATCACTGATCAACATCAGTGGTTCACGTGTAATTTTATGAAGCTATAATACTTTTTTGTGTTCAAAAAAACAAAAAGAACAACATTTTTCAACAATTTCTTCTTTCCTTGGAGAGTCTATGGCCATTAACAAGAGTATCATGATGTATGCGCATGGTGCTGCTGACGTAGAATGCTGCATTAGGAGTTCAAGCGCATGGCACTGAAACCATATTGTAATTGTTAGAATTGGCAAGGATCAGCAATGTCTATTTAAAACTGATCGCGAAGACCAAACCATAAATCATAGAGACTTGAAACTTGGAGGGATCGTAGTACTCAGACCGCCTACAACGTCACAAGACTCACCCCAGTCGGCCTGACAGGGGCGCTACAGCAATTAAAAGTACAATATCGCTCATAACTCCTAAACAGTCAGTCGCAGGCTTAAGTTTATGTCATTGGAAAATTTTCAGGTATTTTGGATTTTTTGAAAAACCTACATTTTTCGAACTAGTCCTGAGTTCTTTGCCCTACCAGTACCAAACTAGTGCAAACTGATTCTCTGAAGAGTAAATATCAATAATTATTTTTAAAAAGTTTAACTTTCGACTCACCGTCACAAAGGGGGGCCAAAACATTCAAAAGGGGCAGGGCCACTTTAGGTAAAATGCCTATAACTCCTGAACGGAATGAGATATCTCCGCCAAACTCAGAACACTAGTGTAAGAGCTCAATTTGAGGTCAGAGGGGAAAAATGGCCACTCGTTGGTGCTATAAGAGGGGAAATAATGTGAAAATGGCTACTGCACAACCATTTGTCCAATCAACTAAAAATCAGTGTGCACGGTCTTGGTCCGAAGTGCCAGAAGTGTTTACAAGGACATTTGTAGGCCAACAAAGTTTGAGCACCTGTTAGACAAGGTTAACGGAGGTTGATCAGAATAAACCTCGATGGGCCTGTTTGGCTCACGGCTTTAAAAGTCTATGAGAAATTTAAAAGAAATCGGCCACTAGGGCATTTTTCATAGATGTAAATGATTGTACATTGCACGGTTTTCTGCACATACACACGATATTTGTATCATACGATAGACCTCCTCATTCCAGATAACTTTGCTTCTAGAACCATTGCTGTCAATCAAACCGTTTGTTAAATGATTGAGAATGTGTAAAAAAAAATACTTTTGCAAACTAGTACTAGGTTTTCGCTTAAAGGTTGTATCAGCGATTTCTAGCCTGAAACATAAAGTGTCAAATTCAGCTGACCTTTCATCACGATCCGCTCGCTGCCTGCCCCATAAATTGTCTGTGAAAAAAACGCTTCTCTCTGGTCAGCCTAGGGTCCGAGATATGCCAAAAAAACAATCGGCACTACCAACCTTTCCACACATAAACAAACAGTGTTCCAACCAATCAGCGTCAGGGGTTTGGTGTTGTGGACTTTCGCTCCGCCTCCCTCACATCCCTGCACCAGTAGGAAAGTCCACAACACCAAACCCCTGACGCTGATTGGTTGGAACACTGTTTGTTTATCTGTGGAAAGGTTGGTAGTGCCGATTGTTTTTTTGGCATATCTCGGACCCTAGGCTGACCAGAGAGACACGGTTTTTTCACAGAAAATTTATGGGGCAAGCAGCGAGCGGATCGTGAAGAAAGGTCAGCTGAAATTGACACTTTATGTTTTAGGCTAGAAATCGCTGATATAACCTTTAATCTGGAAAAAAAACACTGCAGTTCTATTCTCTGGACTCTCTAGGTCAATAATTATCAACAAAAATTATTTACAGTTTGAGAAGCTTTGATGAAGACGTTTAGAAAAGTGGCCTGTCCAAATCCAAAATCCTATAAAGTCTAAAGGAAAACTCAAAACTTCACAAATCCTGCTGAGCACATGCGACAGGTGATTCTAAACAAGCATGAAAAGTTTTAAGAAGATCGGACCACAGCTATAACAGTCATGAACATTAAAAAACATCATATTTCTATGGCAAATTACATGTATTTGCCAAAAAAGCAATCATTGATTTAGGTGTTTACAGACTTGCTAAACAATATGTAATGTCTTTTTCCATATTTGCTTAATTGCCTTAAAGCATCTGAACCCAGGTAATCACTGCTTGCAGCTAATTTTTTTTTCTCGTAGCTTCATAAAATTACAATTGAACCACTGATGTCACATGGACTATTTTAATGATGTCCTTACTACGTTTCTGTGCCTTGACTATGGTAGGACCCTTGCTGTCTATGGAGGGTCAGAAAGCTCTCGGATTTAATAAAAAATATCTTAAGTTGTGTTCCGAAGATAAATAAATGTCTTACGGGTTTAGAACAACGTGATTGTGAGTAATTAATCACAGAATTTTCATTTCTGGGTGAACTAACCCTTTAACTATTTTACCTTTTGGCCAGCTGGTGTCTATTTTGTATGGGTTCCTCTTCCTACAATCTCATTCATACATTTTCATACAATCTACTTGAGCTCCAGTGTAAGGTTTAGAAATGAGAGGTTAGAGGTAAAACTTTATGCTTACTTTTTCCAAAAGCCATATCAAAATATATTTTCTTAAGATCAGGCTGGCTAACTAAAACTATAAAAAGTATTTTACTCAAAATAAAATAAACATAAAAAGAAAAGACATGTAAACAGAATATATAAAAATTAAAAAAATTCTGAATATTAATAAAAACTACACTAAAACACTTGGCTGGTTTCACTTAATGCTAAACAATAGTCATTGTCCTATATTCCTGAAATCCTATTCCAATCCATGTGAGAAGTGAAAACAAGGCATTTTAATAATTTTCACTATTAATAAATTATTGTAGACTTGCCAGTGACAGCTGCTAATTGACTGACAGCTCCACCCTCGGAAAAGCAAATATAAACAATCCATATGATTTACAGGCTCTAAGTGCCTGCTAGTTTTCTGATTGGCACACATGTCAGCCAGTAGTCAGATTCGTTCTTGCTGTTTACAGTCACAGAGACAGGTGTGATTTCTTACGATAACTTTTTCAGTGATAACTGACAGGTAGTCAGTGCCATTCGTCAAAAGATTCCTTATAATACCACAAAGATGAAGCAGATTTGTTGCTGTATGGTGTACTCTTCAGTATACATGCCGGGTTTAAATCACAATCCAAACTGAATCATATTAGTGAGTAAAAAGCTGTGGTAAGGATCACAGAATTGCCTAGAATTCAAGGCCGCCAGTCTGTGATTCATCTTGCTATTTGCCATTTACTTAAGTTCTATTGTCACCTGTGCGGTCTGCAACCTTTAAGTGAACTGGCCTATCTCTGACCAGTCTGATTTAAGTCCCAAGGTTCCAAACAGGTTACCCAAAACCAACCCCCTGTCTGCTACGGTTCAGAAAAAAACAGGTCACCTACAAATGACTTATTTAAAGTAGTGACTGCACATTATGTTTGACACGGACAAATTTCACACTGTTAACAATCAATTTTAGCTCCATTTAAGAACACAAAGAAACCAACATTCAAAAAAAGGCACAAACCCCCAGGTACTTATGAATCTGGGCTAAAAATAGCCCCTTTCAGCTCCCTCAGGTTGGGCTTCTCATTACTTTACATGGGAGAATGGTTGTAACCAAGACAACCATAAGCGCCTCTCACACACGCGGCTTCTATTTTTTTCTTTTCTCCTTTGTGCCGGTTCGCCATGGCAACAACAGGGACTGCATTAAATAGTAATTACAATCTACACCAAGTAGTGGCTTTTGAGCAAAAGATGTGGGGTACAGTTTCTAATAAAAAAGATTACTTCAAAAAGTTACTATAAAAAAGTTACTACATTCATAATTTAGCACAACATGAAATGCCGTTTATAAAATGGCTACTGCTAAATAAAATATTAAAGTCATAGACTTTTACTAAAATGTTTTATGAAGAAAATCCATCCTTTCACCAGAACAAAGATTCCCAAATTTGGATTTGTGAGTTGTTGAAAAACTAATAACTACATAAAATCTAATTTGGATAAAAAATGGGCCAGCAATCTTATCAAATTGCACATATCAAAGCAAAGGCTGCGATTTAATTAATGAAATATATCGTAAGAGTGAAAAGTGAGACTGTGTTCATTTATACGTGCACAGTCTATATTTCCAACAGGGGAGTGTTTACACAAAATCATTTTCAACTAAAAACTGTAAACTTTTATGCGTTTCGGCCATTTATTTACATAGTGGTTTGTGGACCTGAAAAGGATTAATTTTGAAAACAGGTTTTAAAGTGCACATTTTTGAAAATTCTATCATTATCAACTTTATTTAAACTACAAAACATTTGGGAATGACAGCACGAAGTTGTAGGCCACATAAACTGATGGAGCGGGGTCAGCAGATGCTGAGGCGCATAGTGCAAAGAGGTCGCCAACTTTCTATAGAGTCAATCGCTACAAACCTCCAAACTTCATGTGGCCTTCAGATTAGCTCAAGAACAGTGCGCAGAGAGCTTCATGGAATGGGTTTCCATGGCCGAGCAGCTGCATCCAAGCTATACATCACCAAGTGCAATACAACAAAGCTTCAGATGCAGTGGTGTAAAGCTAGACTGGACTCTAGAGCAGTGGAGATGCGTTCTCTGGAGTGACGAATCGCACTTCTCCATCTGGCAATCTGATGGACGAGTCTGGGTTTGGTGGTTGCCAGGAGAACGGTGCTTGTCTGACTGCATTGTGCCAAGTGTAAAGTTTGGTGGAGGGGGGATTATGGTGTGGGGTTGTTCTTCAGGAGCTGGGCTTGGACCCTTAGTTCCAGTGAAAGGAACTCTGCATGCTTCAGCATACCAAAACATTTTGGACAATTCCATGCTCCCAACATTGTGGGAACAGTTTGGAGCTGGCCCCTTCCTCTTCCAACATGACTGTGCACACCAGTGCACAAAGCAAGGTCCATAAAGACATGACCTGCACAGAGTCCTGACATCAACCCGATAGAACATCTTTGGGATGAATTAGAGCAGAGACTGAGAGCCAGGCCTTTTCGTCCAACATCAGTGTGTTACCTCACAAATGCGCTTCTGGAAGAATGGTTAAAAATTCCCATAAACACACTTCTAAACCTTGTGGACAGCCTTCCCAGAAGAGTTGAAGCTGTTATAGCTGCAAAGGGTGGACCCTATGGATTAGGAATGGGATGTCACTGAAGTTCATATGTGAGTCAAGGCAGGTAAGCGAATACTTTTGGCAATATAGTGTATGTCTGCTAGAGAGGTGCCGTGCGCCAGCACATAAGAGGGGGCAACACTCCGGGTGGAGTGAGCTCGAACACATCAACGTTAAGGCCACGTCTGCCTCCTCTGGGGGCAGAGCTTGCAAGTTCACCACCTGATCCCGGAAGGGAATGGTGGGAACCTTGGGCACATAACCAGGCCGGGGGCTCAAGGTCACATAAAAATCATTCAAGGCATGTCTCATTGACTGAGAATGCTTGCAGGTCCCCCACCCTCTTGATGGAGGCGAGCACGGTCAGGAGTGAGGTCCTAAAGGGATAGTTGACCAAAAAATGAAAATTTGATGTTTATCTGCTTACCCCAAGGGCATCCAAGATGTAGCCGACTTTGTTTCTTCAGTAGAACACAAACGAAGATTTTTAACTCAAACCGTTGCAGTCTGTTAGTCATTTATGGCAGTGGATGGGCACCAAACCTTTGAAAGTACAAAAAAAACCGTGAACAGACAAATCCAAATTACACCCAGCAGCTTGTGATGATACATTGATGTCCTAAGATGCAAACGATCAGTTTTTGAGAGAAACTGAACAGTATTTATATAATTTTTTACGTTTGATACACAGCAATGTCCAACTCAGCTCAGCATCCAGCACGTTACACGTGTATGCACTCTGTTGTAGTATACGCAAATGCCGGAAGGGGAAATCAGTGAAAAGTCAACAGTCCCAGATGAGTTCACGTAAGCAAAAGTAATCTTTTAGCTTTAAATTGGTTTGAACAATCAGGATAAGTGTAAGTAATTACGCGCTCGGGATAGTTGTTGGACATGGCTGTATATCAAAGGTAAAAATTATAGAAATACTGTTCAGTTTTTCGCAAAAAACGATCATTTCGTGTCTTAGGACATCAATGTATCGTCACAAGCCGCAGGGTGTAATTTGGATTTGTCTGTGTATGCTTTTTTTTTTACTTTCAATAGTTTGGTGCCCATCCACCGATTGCAATGGTTTGAGTTAAAAATCTTTGTTTGTGTTCTGCTGAAGAAACAAAGTCACCTACACATTGGATGCCCTGGGGGTAAGCAGATAAACATTAAATTTTCATTTTGGGGTAAACTATCTCTTTAAACGACAGGTATTTCAGCTCGACTGAACCAAGTGACTCGAAAGGAGCTCTCCACAGACCTAGGAGGAGCACGGAGAGATCCCAAGATGGGATGAGGTGCGGCCTAGGACGGTTTATCCTCCTCGCACCTCTCAGGAACCTGATTATCATGTGATGCTTCCCTAGGGACGAGCCACCCACTGCATCGTGATATGCAGCAATTGCTGCTACATACACTTTCAAAGTGGAGGGGGACAGCCTCCACTCCAATTTTTCCTGCAGGAAGGAAAGCACCACTCCGACCGAGCATCTCTGTGGGTCCTCTTGGCAGTCAACGATCAGACCCCACCTCAGAGCATAGGCCTGCCTCGTGGAGGGGGCTCTAGCCTGTTTGATAGTGTCTATCATGGCCTGGGGAAGTATGCTTGCCCATTGCATACGGCACCCCAGTCCGTCATGAAGGAGTCTGTGTTGACCACTACACCTGTCCTAAGGGTACTCCAGCCCATAAGAAGGCAGGGTCTGGCCAAGGGCTGTAGAGGAGGTGACATTCTGGGGTAATGCCAACCCGGAGTGTGCCACGTTGCCATGCCCATCTCGGAATTCGGTTGTGTAGCCAGTGCTGAAGTGGTCTCATATGAAATAAAAAAAGGTTATTGCGACATTTTATCTCAAATTCCTGACTATTTTCATAGAATTGCATGATACAAACTACGTGATATAAACTCGCAATTCCAAGAAAAATAAGTCAGGATTGCGAGATAATTCTGAGAAAAAAGTCAGTATCGCTATTCGCTAGATATAAACTCGCAATTGTGAAAAAAAAAGTCAGAATTGTAATATAAAAAACATTCTATTCTTTTTTTGAATTGCAAGTTTAATCATGCAATTCGAACCTTTTTTGCAATTTATATCTTTATATTTTGATTTTTTTTTTTGCAATAGCAAGTTTTAATCTTGCAATTCTGACTTTTATATCTCACAGTTTTTTTTTGCAATTGCATATTTAAATTTTGCAATTCTGATTTTTATATTTCGCAATACTAACGTTTTTCTCAATTACGAGTTTATATATCGAAATTCTGACTTTTTTCTCAAAATTGTAAACTCCAAATTGCAAGAAATAAAGTCTGAATTTTTAAATAGAAATTTAATGTTTTTTTTGTTTTTGTTTTACAATTGCCAGTTTATTACTTTCAGTTCTGACTTTTTTGCAATTGCCAGTTTATATTTGTGACACCACACAACATAGGATTTTTTGGACCAAAAGACCACGATCGTTCAGGGGTGCAAATCAGGTTTGAAATCGGCCTTAAAATCATCTAGTGTGCAGCTAGCTTTACAGATCCAAAACAGGTATGACGGATTTTTTGGCTATCTGGTGGCAGAAAATGACGGTTTTCAAGTGGCGGTCTATGGAGCCATGGAATAAAATAATTTTAAAAAGCGTAAATTTTTTTATTTCAAAATTCTGACTTTATTCTCGCAATTCTGAGATTATAATTCTAATAAGGAAAAAAATGTATAAAGTCTGAATTAGAAAATATAAACTTGCATTTGCAAAGGAAAAAAAAGTCAGAATTGTGAGAAATGTAAAAATGGTAATAGTAATAGGTTTAAATAATATTTTATGCTGTAACTGCAGTTCTAATACAATCCGTCCCCTACGAACAGCATATGTAAATATTATGTAGACCTATTGTTTAAATCAAATGTATGCTTTAAAAGTAGAGTAATCATAGCAGTTTTCATCTATAGTATGTCCATTTAAATATCTGCGTTTGGCTTTAAATGGCATCTTTGATGACAATATTTTATAAATATTATTTGCATTCTGATTTTGACATCAAAAGAAAAAAAAAATTCTCCTATTCCATCGATTTTACCCATTTACCTCCAATTGTTACCAGTGTTTTTCTGTAACCACTATGCGTGCGCAGCTGCAAGTGATGAAACTGTGACGTCTACTTTAGCTTAGAACACTAATTATTTAATGTTATTTGAATTTTAAACATTCAAAATGAATAATTCCAGTCTTTAGTTTAGAACACAAATTGTTTTATTTTAAAACAATAATTTAGAACACTTTGAAATTTGAACATTAAAAATAAATAATTCCAACAACCTTCCTTAGCAACCAACATATTGCTGGAAAACGCATTAATTTATCCTCGTTTGAGCAGCCAAATACAAACTGACAGCACATGATTTGCTACTTGCTACTGTTAGCCAAAGGCAGGGCAGTAATTATAATTTCTACTTATATCAAGAACCTCTCAGCATGATTCCTTGTTTTCCTTGTCCAATAATTTATCACAAATTTTCTCACGACCGGCGCACAAGTGCTTCTGAATTACCCAGCCACAGCTGTGTTAAAGATACACACGCCGTTACACACATAAGCTCAATTAGCTTAACCAAAAGCAGTCAGGACAGCAGATGACAGTGGGAGGTCAGCACTAACAGCACTGTAGCATTAGCTCTCCGGCTGCGCAGCTGCAGCGACGGTTGCCTGGCAACACACGAAATCCTAAGAGCTTCTACTGTAGGGTATTTGAATGGAGCAAAAGAAGTAGAAAATTAGAGAGTAAATCTTGTTAATAGTGCTGCTCTGTGTTTAGGCATGTCATTTAGAAATGCAATTGATGTTCTTCATTACGTGATTGTGATGTACATTATTGAAGTTGCCGGGTTTCAGGACAAATTGCTGTCAGAAGTGTTCATGGTCTGTCTTTGTGTGTCTACATACAGGTAATTAAATAACACATTTTCTTCTCGGACAGCTGTTGTGCCACCTGGTGTACAAAAATGTGCCAACTGATATCAGTAGAAGAATTGTACGACCGAACTCAATTTTACAATAAAAACTAAATCAATCGAATCTGAAATATGAAACAGCTTAGACCTTTTGAGGTCAAATATCTTCTTGCATTGTCACTTCATTTTATTGAGTGCACTAATACATCACCAGCTTTCATGGAAACAGTCCCTGGAGCTGCACACGTGGGTACAGCTGTCACACACAGAGTGGAACAGAAGCAGAGAGGTCATGTCATGTTTATGAATGAGACACCAAAATGAACGTGGGAGTTGAAGAGGTGTCCACTTTCCCACACAAGCCAGCAAACACATGTTAAAAGAACAGACAATTGACTCAAATAGACCAGAATAGGACATCTGGGAAATTAACTACAACAAAATGAGAAAATCATAGAAATACAAATACAAATCTTTGTTATTTTAGACAAAAACCAGTGTTATTTTAGAATGATATTAGTATTATATTCATATTTAAAATTAGTTTTTATATATATTTTCTTTTTTTATTTTAATTTTAGTTAAAGTTTTAATAATTTTGTTTATTTTATTAGTTTTTGTTTTAAAATACGTTCATATAGTTTTCATTAATTTTCATTTAACTTTTAGTTATAGTTATTTTAGTACCCTTTTTGACAAATGTTGCCTTGCCAGCTAGCTGAAATAAAATAAGTGTAAGGGTTTATATACAATTTAGTATAAATTATTAAATATATTTTATAAATTGTATTTTTTTTTTAGTTAATCTAAATTCAAATGAAAAGTGTTGCCTTGCCAACTAGCTAAAACAAATTAAGTTTAAGGATTAATATACAATTTAATATATATTATTAAATATATTTTATAAATTGTATTTTATTTATTTAGTTAATCTATATATATATATATATATATATATATATATATATATATATATATGTTTTTAGTTTTAGTTTACTAATTTATTTATATATATATATATATATATATATATATATATATATACACACACACACACACATACACACACACACACACACACACACACACACATTGGTGTTTTTTATTCATTTATATATTAAAATAGATTTCATAAATATATATTTCGATTTCAAATTTTATATTCCAGTTGATATGTATAATTCCTGTGATGCACAGCTGAATTTTATTCATTTATTATTATTATTTATATTTTATTATATGTATTAATATTTATTATTATTATTAATGCCTTGCCAACTAGCTGAAATAAAATAAGGCTTTATATACAATTTAATATATATATATATATATATATATATATATATATATATATATATATAT